>NC_043974.1:3496604-3559104 GCF_902148855.1 Sphaeramia orbicularis | reverse complement strand
TATCGATCCGATTCCTTATCGGTTCTCTTATTGATTCTCATTGGGTGAAGGAATAAAAGAGTACAAACAGGTGTGTTTGTATTAACTGTTTCTTATATTTCCATCTCTGCACAGAAAATATAACATATACAGTATGAACAAATAATAATAAGAGATGACGCCGGGGTGGGGGGGTGGGGGGGCAGTGAAAGTGAAACTAAAGATGCTTTACTAATTCCTCTATTGCTGCATTTCTACAACATGTAACCAGTTCGACTCGGCTCGGCTTGTCTCCCGTTGTTGTGCACCTCATTTCCTTTCCCTTCTTACCTTCGGAAACTTGTATTTGAGGGGGTACGACGTTTGTTGCCTGAACCGGCCCGGCGTTCACTCTGCTGCTACGTTCACAAGCGCTGCTAAGTAGCTTATCAAATATGTGACATTCCTGTAAATGATTCACATGCTGTGGACAAATGTTTGAGGATATTGGAGGGATTCTACTCTTTTGAAGACATGGAAGCTTTGGCAGTGTTCCAAGTAAGTGGACCTGGTGTGGTCTTTTTAGACAGTTTCTGCCTCAACGCCATGTTTGCTACATTCTGACCAAAACAATGCAGCGTACGTGTGACGTCATTGCGCATGTGCAATGAAGGCAGAATCGATAAGCAGAATTGTTAAGCACGCTGGCAAATGATTCCAAGGAATCGAGCTACTGGGAACCGGTTCTCAAAAAGAACTGGTTCTCGATTCCCATCCCTAGATATGACCCATTTGGATGTTCAGAGGCTCTGTAGTTACCGTGGAAACACCATCATCCTCTACAACATTGATTCCCCAGTAAAACCCATGGAGTTGGATCAGTGACAGTGGATGGACGTACTGGGTTTATGGTCAGTTAGATTAGATCAGATTCAACTTTATTGTCATTGCATGTCACAGGCACAAGGCAACGAAATGCAGATTGGGTCTACCCAGAATGTACTTCGGATCTGATTATTAATATAAAGTGAATATAAACAGTATCAATATCATATATACGGTAAAAATGAAAATATGAATATGAATACAGCAGTAGGATAAGAATAGGGCAATGTAAACATTTACAATATACAAGATGAAACATGCAAGAGAGTCCATGAAGGTGCAAGGATGAGGTTATGAGTGCAACACTGTCATGTCAGTTTGTCTGTCAGTTTAACTGGGAGGAAAGGGGCAGCGGGGTGGGGGTGGGGATAGGGTTAGGGAGGCCTGGTTCAGCATGGAGATGGCTGATGGAAAGAGGCTGTTCCTGAACCTGATTGTTTTCGTATGAAGGCTCCTGTAGCGCCTCCCCGAGGGCAGGAGAGAAAACAGGCAGATGTTCTTTGCTCTCCTGATGCAGTGCTTCCTGTAGATGTCATCAACGGCAGAAAGTGAGGTTCCAGTGATGCGCTGTGCAGTTTCCACCACCCTCTGCAGTGCCTTCCAATCCGAGACAGTTGATGTACATTTGACTGAAAAAGTCAGTTTTTCTCTGTCTTTAATGTATTCATTCATTCATTTTCTGATCGCACTTTATCCTCACTAGGGTCACGGGGGCGGAGCCGATCCCAGCTACTTCTGGGTGAAGTCGGGTTTCACCCTGGACATGTGTCCAGTTCATCACAGGACTGAACATATAGAGACAAACAACCACTGTCACATTCACACCTATGGGGGATTTAGATTAACCCATTAACCTATCAGTGCATGTGTTTGGATGGTGGGAGGAGCCAGAGTACCCAGAGAGAACCCATACAGACACGGGAGAACATGCAAACTGCACACAGAAAGGTCCCATCCCCATCGACTGGTGTTGGAATCGAACCCAGGACCTTCTGTCTGTGTGGCACCAGTGCTATCCACGCTATTGATATAATAACCCTTAAATGTAATCTCAGCATGATGATTAAAGTACATCATCAGTAAATAAGATATAGGAAAATACCTGATTTTCGCTGAAAAAACTCAATGTATATTAAATATTATTATGCTATATGGTGATAAACCATTTAAGAAAAGTTAAGTAGAGATAAAACTTTATTTGGAAACTGACATAAAAGTAGCTCTGGGTCTTTATGGGTTAAATAAAATATCTGAACACTTCTTCCACCACTTTTCCTTCCATTATTCTTTTTTTTTTATTTATTTATTTAAAACCTGGCTCCAGGACTCTGAAAACTAGCAAGAGGCCATACCATTTAAGTTAAAATGAAACCCAAATCCATCCAAACAGCTCTGGTGCTTATTCTTACTCTTAAAATCTTACTACATCTTATGAAGTGGAGTGGAACAGCTTGCATGTAATTTGGTTCCCCTTTGGCTCGGACTAGCATTGCTAACAAATGTTAGCGCCGTGCAGCTGCCAGATTCTCATAGAGGACCTTTTTGGACATCCTGTGAGGAATCTTGGTTAGTCACCAGGAGAAAATACTTCTTAAAACCCTTAACCTTTGCACATTAGATCTGGCTGAACTTTGTTTTCCCCTCATTTCCCAATTTAATAGCGTCAGTGTTGGGACGAATGGTGACCTGGTGGTTTAACAAATCATTCCACATCTTTAGAATAAAACACATTTCTAAATGTTTTGTATGCAGTTAAATCTGAATGAGAGCGTGTGTTGATTCACAGGCAGACTTGTCACCTACAGGCTGTCCAGCACCTCACTACAGCGCTACAGCTGCCAATAATACTTTAAACTAACTGTGAAAACATAGAGGTGGAACAGAAAGTACTCATGCACTGAATGCACAAAAGGAGGCACTGGTTTTGTCGGATTTGTACTTCTATTTTACGACGGCGTATTAGGGCCAATTAGGAAAAAACCACTTCAAGAATAAAGTTGTAATATTTTGAGAATAAAGCCACAATATTATGAGAAGGTCATAGTTTTAAAAACAACTCATAATTTAATAAAACTAATCTCATACTTTTTGAGATTAAAGTTGTAATATTTAAAAATGAATTTGTAATAGTGCAATAAAAAGTCTTAAAGGTCCTATATAGACTTTCTGTGTGAACTTCAAAAAGTCTAATTTTTATATGTATGCCTGGTTATAGTCCAATGTTAAAATAAGATTATCAACACCAAAATAGTTTTTTTCCAAATGCTATTTCCAGCGTCCCTGGTCGGGTCGGACATGACTGGACTGATATTTGGCAGACTTACATCACTATGACAACAACACACCGACCGGCAGAGGTTAGCAGTGAGAAGTAAGATGAATGAGTGAGGAGTCAGATCTGTCCTTTTTCCTAAACAAAGGGATTAGTTGGATTTCTGTAGTTGTAATGGTGGACACTGGAACTGGAGCTGGACTGGCAGAAAGAAACTGAAAACTAAGAAAACTATATTTTATTATTATATTTTATTTTTACTGACATCAAAATTGTTTGGTAAATCATTCTTTAAAATTCAAATGACAGTTAATGTATTAATACTGATATCTAGGGACTGAAGTTAGTAAATGCGTTGATCCTGTTTTTAACTTAATTTCCCATCATGCAGCATGGTACTGCACTTCACATCAACTGTCATGGGCATAGCAACGTGACTGTAAGACTATTGTATTCCAAATTACTAACTCTCTCAGAATATTGGTCCTATCAACTTGCCAGTTTTGCTTGTCACTTCCTTGACCATAAATGCGCCATTCCTGTTTTTAACTTAAAGATGGGGTCCGAGATCGTAGAAAAATGGTTTGAGCAAGCTACAATTTGAAAATACTCAATTCAAAAGTCCAAACCCCTTTCTTCAGACATCCCTCCGAAGCCATGCCACCAGAGTACTAGCACGTGCAATGCTTGTACCTGAGGGTTCACGAGCGCTGCACAGCAACAGTTTGCCAGCTGAGGCCCCGGCCCCATCCAGCCCCGGCTCGGGCTCTGACCCCGGCTACAGCCCAGCTCCGGCCCCAGTTCCGGCTCCTACACTGGCTACGGCCCTGACTCCAGCTCCAACCCCGCCTGAGGCTCTGTCCCCGGCTCCGGCCCATCCCCGGCTCTGGCTCCAATGCCGGCTATGGCCCCGGGTCCAGCTCCAATCCTTGCCTAAGGCTCCGGCCCCGTACAGACCCAGCTCCAACTCCGGCTGAGGCTCCAGCTCGCGGTTCCATGCATACCTCATTCAGTCTCCTCTAACACCCCCGCTCTTACAGAACAGCCCCAGTTCATACCTGTCTGACTAACGTTACGTTTACTACTGATTTATGTTAGTGACTAAACAGTTTGCTGGTGAACTTTCCATCCTAATATAACTAATATAGCTAATATATCCAAGCTCTGGCTCTGGCTTCGTTTCCTGTACCAGTTGCTCCAAACCCCTGAGAACGCACGATTCATGCACAAAGAGGGGTATGAACGGGGGGGGGGGGGGGGGGGCAAATGACAGTAGAGTTTGATTGACATATCACTGTTCAGTCATTTTGAGTGGGTGCTCAAAATGACTGGATGGTGTTTTTTCAGTCCTGTCCGTTCCACAGGTGACTAATTTTTTTTTACATTTTTGTGTTGGAGCATTTAATTAATTAGTTGTAATCGGGGTGTGAAGGGGATTTTAAGGAATATAGTAAAAAATGCTCCAGGAAAACATCTCAGACCCCACCTTTAATTTCTCATCATTCAAGGCTGACAGGATGTGTAACGCAGCTTCCTGTCCCTCCCCCTGGCAACTGCTTAGCAACGGGAATTAAATCAGTCCCTCCTGAGTTACAAAAAAAAATTTTTAAAGAAAAAATATATTTAATGTGGAGATGGGACAACTCCTCAACTGTACGTACCAAATTTGCCAGTTAAAAATGTCGCAATTTCTCAGACCCACACAGACAGACTGACAGACACCTTCCAGTATTATGGTAAAGATGGTAACAAAAAAAGAAATCAGATGAATAAACAATTAGCAAATTAGGTGTTTGGACTAAAGTCGGCTAATGTACAGATGAATGCCTTCATTTATTGTTTAAAACCATGCTGGTAAAATGACTGATAAACAGATCTTATTGTGGTACGTTCTGTGACGTCCTTCTTTCTGCAGGGTTTTTATTCAGTCTTTACTACACATGAAGAAGTCCAAAACCAAAAACCGCCGTCTACAATACGCCAAGGTGACGAATCATCGGGTTCACTGACTACTGTCGACTAAATGTTGGATGTATTTAGCTGCTCATGCGTGGCTGTCCACGGACAAACACCAGTTCTTTAGGGGATCAAACTCTTGTTCTTTCATTAGGAGATGGTTTCACCAAACAACGTCACAAACCCTGTAACTACCCGGCTCTGGTTTCTGGGATTTGCCGATGTAGAGGAAAAAAGCAGCTTACAAGTGTATGAACCTCTCGTTGACCCCCAAAACACACATACACATATTCTGCTCTCCCCATTATATAAAGCCTTGGATTGGTCCAAATCAACATTTTTCTCGGCTAGTGAACTAGCCTCAGAAATGCGTATAAAATTCACATCAGCGTGAATTACTGGCCGATGGGATTCACTGCAGCACTCTTCAAAAGCCTCTCGTGTTCAAAAGGGTTTTGCCCTCGCTCTAACCTTTCTTACCTTCTTTTTATGTCTTTTCTTGTACTTTTACCTCCTTTAACCCTTTCCTCACTAACATATCTTTCCCTGTCTTTTCCTTCAGGATCTCTTTATTCCCTGTTCCTGCTCTCTCCTCCTTTATCCCTCGCATTTCATCTTCTCTTTCATCATTCACGCCATTCTGTCATCGACCCGTCCATGTTTCCTTTAATACTTCCATCCCTCTTTTCTTGATCTCTCTCTGCTCTCCTTCCAGCCGGCGATTCCCTTTTAACAGCAAGCCAGTAGCTTTTCCCAATCTGTTTTGCAGAGACGATCGAGACAGACTGAAGGGAGAGAAAAATTAGATTTTAACGTCAAGAGGAAAGATTGAAAGATACCGCTGTGATACTGAGAGAAACAGATGATGAAAAGTGGCAGATATGAGTGGAAAGTAGAGATGTGGCTCTTTGTAGGTAAATTAAGCTACAACAGAGAAAGACACAAAAAGATACAATTTGAGAAATGGAAGATTAATAACAGAAAGATAGAGCAAGACATATTGCTCCCTCTGAAACACTGTACTTATGGATCCATTCATATGCTGTCGAAGTCCAAAAACCAGGGAGGTATCATCCAGTCTACACTAAAGGCCTTAAACGTTACATTACAGTAATGTGTCTCAGCTGGAAGTTGTGGTCAGACTAGCACAGCCCTGGACTCCAAAGAGTTCCTGCTTGCCCATTACGAATCCTTTAAAACCAAAGTTTTACTCTTCATTCATAATACAAATACCAGTAGAATCACAAACAAGCTTTACAATACACAAAAGCCAAAATCCATTACAGCTCTGAGTTTTGTAGGAAAGAAGAACACTAGTGATGGGAAGTCTGATTCTTTAAACTAACTTCTGCTAGTTCGTTGCAAATCGATTCATTTGATTCACCAACTGAAAGAAATCCAGCAGGTGTTGGTTGTGAACCTGCGGCGTTTAACTGCCAAGCATTTGCTTAAGCCACTGCACCAGTTATCATGTGAAGGCAAGAATGTCTAACCCTTAATGTCTCTGTTTTCCGTCCATTTATGAATAATATGGTCAGCAAATTACAAAAACGTAATTAGATTTTCCACTAGTATATCAATGTAATACTACTTTGTCAATAGTTGTATTTAGTATGCTTTTGACTTTTTATCTACCTACATATCGAATGTTGCTTAAAACTACTTTGTGCTCTGTGTGTTTAATTAAATTTTATTAGTGTGTTTTCTTTCAATTAAACTTTATCATTTTAAACGTTACAAAAACCGTTGACTTCAGGTTGCTACGTTCGCCTTTTTTGTTCATGATCTAATATGGCTTCTGTTCTATCTTCTTATGCTAGGGGTATCTAATGTCGTTCAGTGGTTCAGTAGACTCAGCGTTTCAGCGATTCGTGCACAATGCAGTAAATCGATCCAGCGATTCAGCCCTACTTGGCCAGTCTTTCATGCAGCGGTTCACTACCTCAGCCCAGTTCGTCCGTTGCTGGCAACTCTCACGATACAATCATAGATCTTGCCTTGGAAACGACCTGCTACACGGTGCATCACACAACACTTCCACCTCTGACTTAATGAGCAATTCTGATTAGTTTATGGATAATAAACAAAATATTAGCAAAGTGCTGCTGAATCGATCTTGTTCACTTAAATGAATCAATTTTTTTTTTTTTTTTCATTCATGAGTCACCCATCACTACAAAACACTAGCTACTTTGCACAACAGTGATCAAGTAAAGTGGCAGCACAACATTTATCACTCACTTTTTGAGACGGCATGGGCAAAAGTATGATGGACGTTACTGCTAGTACAACCAAGGTCACACAAGGCAAAGATCTGGATATTAAAACCTTTTTTCCAGCCAAAACACAGGCTCGAGCTGCTGTGATTACTTTGTACATGATCGACTTGTGGCTGTTTTATAGCTTAATACTGATGGCCTTACAGTGAAGGTGCAAGGGAGGATTTTAGTGATATATTATGTTACCTGGGGTCTAATGTATTTACCAGGTAGACAACTTTTGTGTGTGTGTGTAATGCGGTATTAACAACACCATTTTCTATTGATTCTTATGATAATCACTCCTTGTTCTTTTACAATGAATATCTCTAACCAGGGACCTTTCTGTGTGGAGTTTAGTAACAAAGTTTATTTATAAAGCACTTTTCACAGATAAAAATCACAAAGTGCTGTATATAAAATGGGTGCAATAAAATAACATAAGAATAAGAAGTTTACATGTTCTTCCCGTTTTTCCGTGGGGTTCTTCCTCCCACCATCCAAACACATGCGTTCGTAGGTTAATTGGTCAACCTAAAATTGCCCAGTGTGAAAGTGATTGGTTGTCGGTTTCTATGTCGGCCCTGCGATGAACTGGCCACTCGTCCAGGTTGAACGCCATCTTCACCCTTGGGTAGCTGGGAAAGGCTTCAGTGAGGATAAAGTGGGTTCAGAGGATTAATGAATTTGTGTCAATAATAAAGGTAAATAGAAGCTAAAAATCAATGGATGTGCAGTGCAGATGACTTGTAAAGTACATTAACACATATTTTGGTTGGACATCCCAGGAAGACGGTGTATTAGAGAAAGGTGAATAAGGAAAAGGAAGAAATCAAAGACATAAGGCCAATGCCTTTGTGTTCCTGCAGTGGCCAGTCAGTCTGGAAACTTGTGATAACCAACACAAATGACAAAAACACACACACAATCTCTGGCTTTCTCTCAACTTTTCTCATTAACTTTGATATTCTCTCTTTCACTCCTGTCTATAATTTTTTGGTATGTATGCTTTTTTCGGTTGCCTTTTTCCTTTCTGGCTTTCCATCCTTCTCCCCGTCTTATAGAAACACACACAAATACATACACACAGTTTCTGTGTTGATGGTAAAACCATTCAGTGTCAGGGTTACTCGTAGGGGAAAAAGTCATTCCTTCTGACAGCCCCTTTAAGAGAAGAAATACCTCCACCACTAAAACTGGACTTAAGTTTCACTTATGACACCACACCAGACTACATTTGATTTTCTGGGTTATTTAAAGTGCAATCTGAAGCGCCAAAACGCTGTAAAAGTCAGTCAGTGAGACAGCGATGCACGATTGGTGTTTATCGTGTTTGGGACGCTGCTGCAGACGCCAAGAGTCTGATTGTTCAGCCTCACATTTCTCTGTTAGCATGAAATCTATATTGTACCGGTTATTTTCACTCTGGCTTTTGGGTTGCATATAAATCAGGGATGAGGACTGGACCACCAAGTCTCTGTGGAAAATACACTGGACGTTAAAATACTGGCAGTCACAAAAGGAGAGTAACTCAGTAAAGTGGCAAGTGGACGGCAGAAATTCAGAAGATACCTGAAATATTTATCATGCAAGACGGTTTTTTAAAATATGTCACGTCTCTTTCTAATTACAGGCATTGCTTTCCAAATGGGGTTGCAAAATGAAGGTATTTTAAGCCCCAGAGAATAGGGTTTGTGGAGACAGAAAGGATTAAGAGTCACTCTAGGTTTCAGTTTCTTGTTCAAGGGCCAGTTTTTTTTATTTCAATATGAGCAGGAAATATTTTATGAAGTCTGCACAAGAAAAGAACTCACACATCACATTTAAACCACAGTCATGGGTAGGATAGGATATAATTCAGATTATGTGTCTGGATGTCAAAAAAAAAAGCAAAGAAATATGAGCAGGGATGCCAACAGAATGTAAAAAAAATCACCAGTTCTGCATTATTATTATGTGTTAAGACTGAAAGTAAATAATTATTAAACAGGAAAACTCAGTGCAGACTTAGAGTGAGTTGGATAAATTATGGTGTAGAATGCTTGTGAATAAATAGATCCTGAATAAGCCTGCAGTCTTGGCATTCTTTACCAAATGGGTTTAATTCAAGAAGGGATCTTATTGCATTTGTTGCAATTTTATGCACTTATTCAAAAACAGATTTCATACTTTGTAATTATCTACTGGCTCAAACACGTGCATAAATTTTGTGTGAATTCACCCTTGTTTTAGACTGGAGTTTCTAGTGTTCGATGCGTTTCTCAGCAAGTTGGTTTATCCATAATAGAGAGGGAAAACCCTTAGTTTGCACGTCTTTAACGAAGGGCCATCAGCAAGGATACATCCCCGAAATCCCCCCAATCCTCTGCTATATAATAAAGCAAATAAACAACACAATGTACAAAAGTTAATTGTTATTCAGAAAGCAGATTGTGGATAGATTTAATATGAAATATGACATTGTGTAGAAATACCCATTACTGCTCATTCAGTATTTTCAGAACATTATCAAACATCCCCCAACTATTTAGACCACCCCCGTGTCCAAATATGACATGATTTAAACTCAAAGTAGTGGCGTGAAGAAATAGACCTGTTGTGATCTGAACTCAGTTGGAGCTCCATGGACCTGATGGTGTCAGAATAACGATCAGAACCCATTTAATCCCAAAACTCCACCTAGTGAATGAAAATGAGCCCATATCAACTCTGAATGGTAGACAGAACATGGACATTTGGAAAACCATTGAAGGTGGGGTGCGAGATGTTTTCCTGGTGCATTTTTTCCGGTATTGCTTAAAATCCCCTTCACACCCCAATTATAACCAATTAATGAAATGCTCTAACACAAAAATAAAAAAAAATGTAGTCACCTGTGGAACGGACAGGACTGAAAAAACACCATCCAATCCTTTTGAGCGCCATTTTGAGGGCTGTTCTGTAAGCAGGCAAATTCTTATCGACAATTAATTGATAGTCGATTGTTTACATCCCTAAGCTGTATATCTTTAAATATGTCGTCATATATATTAACACACGAACAAACACACACATTAAAAAGACTCATCTGCCTGTTTGAATGTACAGGCTCAAGAGGACATGAAATCATTGCGATGATAATTATTTTTACCAAGGATAAGGCCAATATTTCACAGGCTGCAGCTTCTGAAATGTGAAGATTTGATACTGAGACACTGATACTGGGGTCACAGACTCAAAAGTGGGCCGGAGACAAAAACTTTTTATGTCTTGAAAAAAAAAAAAAAATTAAGTTTAACGTGACAATAAAGGGAATTCTGTGATCATGAATCATCTTTCCATCCCATCAACTGGTCTTTGATATCTCTCATTTTCTCCATGAAGAAAGACAGATCACAGCATTGGAAAGGTGCGCTGAAATGGTCCTAATCATATTTTTATTGATTGTTTTACAGCGTGCTCCAAGTTCAAAGTCTCAGATATAAGAGATTTTTCCACCTTGAAAGAAAAACACCAGACATCTGCTAAATGAATGGGGTTAATATCTGTAAGAGAAATAAAGGATATTAAACGGATGTTACAGATATGGTGATTGGGCTCAAAGCAAAGGAGCGATACGTTTTTAAATCATTGCTCTATAACAGAGCCAGCGACATCGTCGTTAAGAGTTTTATATCTTATGCGGGGTCCAGCCCGTCGTTTGTGGCAGTTTCCAGGGTTTTGATATAAATACAAAGAGCCACCACATCTGTTGGAAAAATACAGATTCAATATATTCTTTTCCATTTCCACTTCAGGACTCAGTGTCACATCCAGGCATAACACAGTGACTTCTACCTGTTATGTCAGTCAGTCATTTGTCTTCTGAACCCGCTTTATCCTCACTAGGGTCATGGGGGCGGAGCCTATCCTAGTTACCTACGGTTGAAGGCGGGGTTCACCCTGGAGGAGTTGCCAGTCACCGTCGCAGGGCAGATGTATAGAGGCGAACAACCAGTCACTCACACATTCACACCTATGGGCATTTTTTCAGGTCAACCAGTTAACCTATCAATGCATGTCTTTGGATGGTGGGAGGAGCCTGAGAACCCACACAGACATGGGGACCTTCTTGCTGTGAGGCGACAGTGCACCACCGTGTTGCCCCCTTCTATCTGTTATAAATTTAGAAAAAAATCAATCAATTAAATTTGTTCAAGGATTAAAGCTGTTTTTCGTTTTTAGGAATGATTGTGTTGAACATGTTGTCGCTCCCTGAGTCTGACACGTGATTTATGTGTAGATTTTTTAAAAATACTTTTGCCTTTTAATAATGACATGACAGAGCGGTTTACATTTAAAGGAGTTCTGACATGTTCAAGCACATGATGGTGGGTACTGCACATCCCCTATTGTCACTTTAATAGCATCTGTTTCAACAGATGCCTAGTGAATGCAAACATGTTTGATGTGGCCATAAGGTCAGGCTCTTACCCAGACTTTGGAACAAAAAGGGTAAAATTCTAAACCCAAGATTAGATATCAAGAGTAGATGCTTGTAGACCAGCAGCAGACATGCATGCCCCCTTTTAGGAGCACTGGCAGGACCATCAGGATGTGAGGTTGGCTTTTGTTAAACCACTTTTGGGAGGTTCCAGCCACTGCAGACCAGGAACATCCAACAAGACCTGCAGTTTCACACTCTTTCACCAAGTCGTCCAGACAAAGGCCCTCTGATCCTTACACGGACCATTTTGCAGCAGCTGACGTGTCAGTTGTGAGGACTAAATGTTCACTTACTGTGTGATGTATTCTTCCCACTGAAAGGTGCCATTGGAATGAGATAAATATTAGAACCAGCTTCACCTGCCTATGGTCACAATGTTAGAGCTGCTTGGTTCTGTTTACGCTGTGGTCTGCAAACACTGTCCACCTGCTGGAGTGTATGGGTGGATTCAGACCTACTATGTATGGCCCGTTTAAAATGGACCAGAGTTTGTTTCCCCGGAAAGTTCTGACTTTTTTGTAAGTGTGAATACAAACATGTGAACTGTGATTTGAACCAAACAAGTGGACCGGTCCGGTTCCAAACGGACTCTGGGCCGGTTCACTTCTGGTGTGAATAGAACCAGCCTTGAGCCAAAACAAACCATGGAACCACGAGCCTTTATGTGCTTTATGAGTCACTAGAAGTAGCAGAGCCTCATGGGTAGTCAGAGCTAACAGCAGCAGCCATGAGCCGTGGACAGACGTGGACCAGTGAGGACATTGAATGTCTCATGGGTGTGGTCAGATGTGCATTTTACCAAACTGGCTCTGAATGAGCTGTTCTGGACAGTTCACATTATTATGGGAAATTTGTGTCTGTACAAATAGAATACATATTCCAAAAACAATAACTACACTTAGGACTTCCATGTTTGTTTTCATCAACACCCGCCATCTCTGACTGACCCCGCCCCCGACTTTTCTGTCCAATCCCAGCCAGGGCTGGGTAAAAAAACTGATTTGATCGATTTTGGATTGATTTCTTTTTAATTTTGTGTAATTGATTAATGGTGGATGAGATCAGTTTTTCAGAGCAGGACCGCGAGTAAATGACCCAGAAACCGCCGATGCGGAAGCGCAGCCGGCTCTGTCTCGTGAACCCCTTGCGGAATCTTGGTCATGCTCGCGATGGTTCTGGCGCGGGAGGAACGCAGAGGAAGGGTGGGGAAAACCCCTCAGTGGGAGGGCCTGCTGGCCTCAAACTCAAACCCGCAGTGCGGAGGAACTGGCCAGCGGAGGCGGGTCACAGAAACCGGTCGTTCTAGAAATGTTAACTTGGATCACCTGTGGCTGAGGGCGGAGTTAGAGGAATAGTAAAGCGGAAATCACGAAGCTCCGCCCACCCTCCCCCTCCAGTGAGTTTCTTGTACCAAGGGCCCAACATGAATCTGTTTCGGGGGGGCAAACTGGTGTCAGTGCCCCAGGGTGATAGTAATGTGCCTACAGGCTGGAAACACCAGGTGTAAAACAGAATAAAGATGAAGAAGAAGAAGTCTGTTCTGATCCACAGTAGAAACATGGACATGTTTGTGTCTTGTTCATTATTTCAGAGCAGATTCATCTGTTTACTGATGAAATATCAGATTTATTTCCTTTCTAATATCAATATTGATTTTGTGTTGCACGGCTGCAGTAGTCAAATAATCCAGTTACAACTCAAAATTGTACTTTGGTATCACTAAATGAATCTGATTCAGTCAATTAATACTGAATCGAATCGAATCACAATTAATCAATTCAGAACCTTGTGAATCAAAATCGAATTGATTAAGGAAATTGGCCATGATACCCAGCCCTAATGCCAGCGCAGTTCGTCACACGCGTGCTTCTGTTTACACATTTTGGTCCACTAGCAAAAAGTGCAATGAGAATGTGATCTGATCCAAACGAAAAAATAGTCTGCATTCGATCCCAATCAAATAAGCGAACCAAAGGACTGTCCAGGTGTGAATACAGCCTATGATTAAAGTGCTGGTCATTCTGTCTACTGAGGGAATTCATAGCCGTAATGTTTGTTGGGGGTGAAACACTGAATGAAACGTACCAGTGCATCAGTGAGCAGCACACAACCCACCCAGATGCTTTTCTCATCTAGGCTGAGGATTTCAACCAGGCAGATCCACAGAGGGTCCACATGGACCCACAGACCTGCACATACATTCACCCACAATGTTTCAACCAGTGTGCGGCTGCAGACTTGTTTGTTTAATTTCTACTAGCTTCACTTTGTGTCTTGATCATTTGGAAAATGCAGCAAAATAAAATGGAGAAGCTTCGAGATGTGGATGAATGATGACTACGCTCTTTTGAGTGCATTCAGCTCACTCCTACATGTGCATTGCATTTATCTCTGTCCACCCAAATATGCTAAAGAGTATATTCAGCAAATACACTCAAAAGAAGCTGGACCTCAAGCATATTTACGCTCCAAAGGAATTCAGTGGAAGTGGACAACGCTTTAAGGCTTTGAGGTGTGTTGAAAACACAAACCACACAGATTACCAGGAATTCTTTTACCCAGGTAAATAAATTCTTGGTAATAAAGGTTCCTGGGAATCTGGTGGAAAAGGGGCTAAAGTATCCTGGCACAGAAGACCCCATTCCCTCCTGGTGACCAGGTTGACACTGTAGACTCAGTGATAAGATCCCTTCCCATGCAAAGCTCTGAGTCTACATAACATACCTGGTGTGTTCTTACCTTCATGAACATGTTCAGCGTCACTTTAACCTGTTATGTGCTGGAAGTCATTATATTTATTAACATGCCTCTTATTTTACCTTATTTCGCATGACCATATTGTTTTGTTTTGTTTTGTTCTTTTTTGGGGAGGGGGGTTGGCGCTGATGTTAGATGTTTATTGATTTTTTTTTTTACGTAGCGAGAGCCTTGCTGGACCATGGGTCATAGAATAACACATTTTCAACCCTCTGTATGTACTGCACATATGGCAGAAGTGAAAGTCAATCAGAGGCTGATATGGCGCTGGGGCAGACCTTTCCACCAACTCTGTCACATGTCTGTGCAGGTCAGGTCACCACTGGTGATAATACCTTCATTTATCTGGTTTTGTACAGATCGTGAGTTATATATGACTTGTCATGAAAATTCCAATCTAACTTTCAGACACTGGTGTGATCCTTTAACCTCATCCTCTTGAGCTGAGAGGAAGCAGCCAAGTGAATTTTCCATGGCATTGCATGGCGGCGCGGCAGCCACTGGATTTGGCCCATAGGTCTGCTCTGCGACAGTAAAGCCATGGGAACAGAACTGTAAAACACTGGCCTGGACACACTACTGACAACACGCTGCCATTAAACAAGACCTTACAGGTGTGTGTCTGCGCAGAAGTGTGTGTGAGTGTATGTCAACCCCGAGAGACAAAAGTGTTGAGAAAATACAGGGAATATAAGGAAAAAATATAAGAAAAGAGAGATTAAGAATGGAGAAAAAAGGAGTGTGTGAGTGTGGTTGTAAAAGCCTATACAAGGTGCCAACGGCTGTGACCTTTGACCCGTGCTGAATGTTGCTGTATGTTGGAATGTGTATTAGCAGGATTTGGTGTTCCGGTGCCCCTGAGGGCGTGCAATGAGTGTGTGTGACCTCAGACATGTGTTCGTGTTAACTGGCACCATTAAGCCTTGAGGGGATCATTAGTGGGCTGTGGGAGCTGCCTTTACTGTACATGGTAGGGGACCTTTTACACACACACACACACACACACACATCAACAAGCATAGCACATGAAACACACACATTTGGAGACCTGAGGTCGAAAATGTCTGAAATATACATTTACCGAACACAATGATGTTGGCATGTCAGGGGGTTTTGCGTAACAGCAATTTACAATCCATACTCAGCAGCCGTATAAAGCCAAAAACATGTTCCACGTTTATATTTAAAGCTGAAATTCAGCCATGCAGTCTAATGGGTGATCTTTCCCTTTTTGCCCTTTTTTGTTAACCCATAAAGACCCAGCGCTACTTATGAAAGAAAGAGTTTGTTCTCTATATTTAACTTTTCTTAAGTGATTTATCACCATTTTTATAATGTTATCCTCTACATGTTGCAGTTTTTCAGTAAGAATAATGTATTTTCCTATATTTAATTCACTGATCATGCAGATCAGGGGGATCAAACTCATTTATTTCAGGGGCCACGTACAGCCCAGTATGATCTGAATTGGGCCGGACCAATAAAATAACTACAAAGTAATTAAAAGTTAAATCGCATTGTGAAAATGTTTACATCTGCAGAGCATTCTTAAAAATATGAATAACATAAACAACCTGAAATATCTTAATGTAAATAATTGCATTTTTTTAATACAGTATTTTGCCTCAGCTTCTCATTGACACATGTATATTATAACTAGGGCTGCACGATTTTGGCAAAAAAAAAAATCCCGATTTTTTTTCCTCGATTTTCGATTTTGATTTCGATTTTTGGGTAAAACTACAAAAGACAACAGAAGTCAGCATGTCGTTTTCGTGAGCAGCCCACAATGCAAGGCACTGCTCTGACCTCAAATCTGTGATGGTATCATGTGATGAACCCACAGAAGTTTATTTTTTCTTAATTAAATCTTTATTGAATTAAGTAGAGTATACAAACAATGTATACAACAAGAAAATAACATAAGTTTGCCAGGGGGAATACACTATAATACAATGTCCAAATCAGAGCAAATACTGATTGTTTTTACACCTTTTTTATATCTGCCTTTTTGTTTTCAGATTTATTTAACACCTTTAAAAAAAGTTCAACATCTTTCAAAAAATAAATATTTGGTTTTGTGTTCCAGAACTTACATTTGTGAATGAAAAATTTAGCAAGTAAGAGGACTAATTTATTTATTTATTTATTTATTTGTTTGTTTATTCTGGGTATCTGGGCCCACAGAAGTGATACCAGTGTAAGTCAGTGACAGGCATCAGTCGTGCGTGCGTGGACCACGTTAATATGAGTGATCCACATGCGGTTCTATTTAAACTGGGCGATCTGTGCGTGGAATAGACCGACCCAGGACACACTGGAGGGATTCTATGTGTGGAGCTGGTGGATGTGTGTGGGCACAGGGCTGTCTGGGCTCCTCTGCTGAGGTTGATGACCCCGAGACCCGGACCCGGATCGGAAGAAGACAGTATGGTACGGATCCGGGACAACGGAAGATGAGTGATCCGCATGCAGTTATATTTCAGTTGCAGGATCCGTGCGTGAAGCCACGGCTTACATTGCTATAAGTACTGCGGGCTCATGAACACATTTAAAGTCCGGTCATTACACGGACTTCTGTGACAGACCGCTGTCACTGATAGGAGGAGGAGCCTACGGGAGCCCGCAAGCGCGCGGCCCACAGGCACGAGAGAGATGAAATCGATTTTACGATTTCCCTTTTTTAAAAATTGTCCTAATTAAAAAATCCGATTTCGATTTAAAATCGATTAATCGTGCAGCCCTAATTATAACTTACAGATCACAGTGGATCTACAAATACACAAAACATTTAATAACAGGTAGAATATTGTTATAATTGCATTTACTTCTCTTAAAACATTTCAGGGTGTTCATATTTGTTCAGGTAATTGACATTTTTTGTGACAGGATAGTTTGTAAATGTAAAAATTTTCTTGCAGTTTTACTTTTTTACGCTAAAACAAAGAGAAAAGTATGGAGTTGTCATTATTTATAGGTTATTATTATAGTATTTTACTGGTCTAACCTACTTTGAGTTATATTGGTTGGTAAAGTGATTAATATCTTATGTGTAATTTTTGCATTTCACAAATTCATCCCGTGGGCTGGATTGGACCCTTTGGCGGGCCAGTTTTGGCCCCCGGGCCATATATTTGACAGCTGTGATGTAGATGTTTATTAAAGCTCAGCTTAAAGTTAGGGGTTATTTTGTCGAAAACAGAGAAAACTGAAGAAAAAGTGACTTTTTCAGTAAAATCTGTCATTAACTGAACATAAACCCAGTGCGTCCATCCACTGTCATTGATCCAACTTCATGGGTTTGACTGGGGAATCAGTGTTGGAGAAGATGACTATGTTTCCATGGTTACTGTGGAGCCTCTGAACGTCCAAATATGGTCATATCTGATGACCATGAAAAGATAAAGAACTGTATTTTACACCAATTATTGACATGGATTGATAGGATTAGTGGATCAACAGGAATTAAACAGTTTAGATCAGTAGATGGTTTTGGTCACCAGTAGCTGTTTTGTTTTGTTTTGTTTTTTATGGGCTGAAGAGTGTTTTCCCTCATCTGAGTCGAGGGTCTTTGGATTTAAAGCCTGTTCAGATCAAAGACTCATGATAAGACAAATTGACAGTGTGACTAGATGAGACTATACCAACCCCTGTCCGTCCTTCTGTTCAAACTACAGGATTTAAAGACTTTGGGGTTATAATTGGTTGTGTTTTAAAATACATTCGAGCATAATAGCGGTGAGTCAGTTGGTACGGTTGTAATTCTAGTAAAGATAACTGAAATTAAATCCATCTGTGGGTGTTTCAAAGTACTACCTATGGTAAACTTGAGACAGACTCTAGGGGAGGGATATCTGCTTCAGGGGCTGTTCCATTGTTTAGAACACAGGTGTCAAACATGCGGCCTGGGGGCCAAATCCAGCCCACCAAAGGGTTTAGTCCGGCCCCTTGGATGAATATGTGAAATGCAAAAATTACACTTATTAACAATTGTTTTAGTTCAAGTTCCACATTCAGACCAATATGATCTGAAGTGGGTAGAATCAGTAAAATATTATTGTAATAACTAATAAATACTCATTCATTTATTCATTTTCTGAACCCGCTTTATCCTCACTAGGGCAGGGATTAAAGTTCTCCGTCACCACGACGGATTTCCGTCAAATGGAAAAACTGAGGGGGGGAAAAAGTCATATTGAAGTAACTTCCACACGTGTTTTGCGAAGTCCAGTCGGCACCGCGATCCTGTCCTGGGTCTGCTGTCCTGAATCTGCAGGTGTTTAACACAGACACGCCACGCACAGGGGGCTGATAGGTTTAACAGTGATGATAATAAGATGACTTATTTATTTTTATGTCGGGAGGAGAGATTGATGACTATTTATGTTTGGAAGGAAACGCTGCTCATTCTGTGCCTCAGAAACACATGGACAAGTTCAGCTTTACCGAAGTTCAGCCTCCAGACGCTAACTTTAGTTTAGTGCTAACAAGTAGCTTTCATTATGAAAGAACCACAGCGAAAAGGGAAGAAGACAGAACTGATCTACATGGACCTTCATGTTTGGGTTCATAGCTTATCTCCTCTTGCCGGTATATGACTAGTGTGTGTGTGTGTGTGTTTGTGTGTATGTGCCCTTCCCGTGCGTGCAGCTGTGCGCGCCGTGGCCTTACGCGGTTATGCGCCCGACTGCATAAGTGTTTTATTTTGACCCGTTTAGCATCTTATTTCTATCTGTGTGGTATAGTACGAAGATAAAATTGAATGAATGAGTAACACCCTTGGTATTTGCAAAGCCACTGTATTTTAAATACCCTCAGAGACTGTTTCAGTTGACGTAATTTCAGTTGAAGTGAAAGTGAAAAGTTCTACTAATGTGTCATGTGTCTCTGGAAAAAAGACAGAAGCGTACATCCGGAATGACCAAGCTTGAAACTTTTGGTTTCAGTGCCAAAAAGCAGAAAAAATAAAAGATTAGTTGGTTAGGGTTACATTTACACAGACATTTTCCCCAAAATTCATGTGCTGTTGGAGTTGGAGTTATGTTTTAGGAGTTCCTAAATTGTTAAATAAAAAGTTTTTCACTTATTTTTGCAGTAAGGTTTTCTTCTAGTTATTTTCACTTGCTTCAAAGGTTTTCATACCCTTTAAAATTAACCACAGAGCACCAAAATTGACCTGAAGCTTTAAAAATTTTCTGGGGGAGGACCCCCAGACCCCCCACCAATACCACTCATGACATTTTTTCTATCCATGTTACTAATCTTCTACACCTGTACACTCTCCCATTCAGTGTGTTTTACAGTATTGCCAAATTTGACTATATAAACTTGTACGCTATAGTAGTATTGTATTGCATCATTTTTAATAGTGGCCAATGATTTTGACCAAAAGAAAATTTTCAGTCAGATGAAAAATTTTTGCTTTAATCCCTGCACTAGGGTCACTGGGGTCGCTGGAGCCTATCCCAGCTACTTATGGGCAATTCCAAATTTTTCTCTTTGTAAATGTAAACATTTTCACATATTTATGCTAAAACAAAGTATAATTTCACAAAAACTGTGAATAATCTGAAGAAATGTGAACCACCTGATATATCTTAAGAGAAGTAAGTGCAATTTTGATAATATTATGTCTGTAAATGATAAACTGAAGCATTATATTGTTAAAATTCCACTTATTTTTTCGGTTTGTTCATGCTATTCACATTGTTTTAAAGGATAATTTGTAGATGTAAACATTTTCATATTGAAATTTTACTGTTTTCACTCCAAAACAGAGAAAAGTTTAGAGTTGACATTATTTATATAATATTATGCTATTATTTTACTGGTCTGGCCCACTTCAGATCAAATGTAGCTAAATTTGGCCCCTGAACTATAATGAGTTTGACACCCCTGGGTTACAAGATTTGGTGTTACCTTGAACAGTGAAAACATGAACCATAGAAACAGCATTTCAGTGATAATGGGAAGTAGCCCATAAATACTGAGTATTAGGTCCACAATCCTGAAGTCACTATTTGAAACCTCTTCATATGGTTTTTGAACATATATATTGATATATAAAAAAAAAAAAATTCTCACCTGCTTAAGTCACTCAGACCTCCAAAGTGCTTCCTCTACATCAGGGTTGTCAAACTCATTTTCTTTCTGGGGCCACATACAACCTAATTTAATCTCCAGTGGGCCAGACCAGTAAAATAATAACATATCCTTCTGACATGCAGTACTGCATTTTTGTCCTCTGTACTGAACAAGAGTTTCACAGCTTAACTTTAAAATAAAAAATTACATAATATCCACCAAAAAGGACATTATATTAATAAATAAAATTAAATGTATCTGAAAAAAACTGTTGCATCGTGCTGTTTCCAATTAAGGCAATTATTTAATGTAAAATGGTGAAGATGTTTACTTACTGGGTGTCAGGAGGATAAGAGCCTAAAAATAATGACAACTCCAAATTTTTCTCTTTGTTTTAGTGCAAAAAATAGCATTAATGATTAATTAATGATGATTAATTATTTTAGTATAAGGTGCAAAACAAACAGATTAGCGGTCACAGGTCCATTCAGACATTTACATACTGTTTACTGTCCCCAGATCGAATGAAAAAGTCACATTTTTTCCAATACTTTTCACTCTTGTGTTGTAGGTGGAGATTGTAGGTCATCATTGCCATTAAATGGATATGATTGACAGTTTTTATCACCAAGGAGATTGAGGGATGGTCCTTTTGTAGCCAATATTTGGTGATGGCTTTTTTGCCTGCAGTGAGCAGTATTCTAAACACATATACGTCACTTTTACATAATTCCTCTGGGGAAAGCTAAAAAACAAAGCAGCCAATGACAGATCAAAATGAACACCAAAAACTGAACACATCAATTTGATATCTCCCCAAAAGCCACCAATACCAGTAGGGATGCACCGATACCACTTTTTTCCAGACCAAGTACAAGTACTTCCATTTGAGTACTTGCCGATACCGAGTACCGATACGAGTACTTAATAATCCCATTCCAGTTGTTAATTCCTTTTGTAAATGTGCTTTATTGTCGTTGTCATTAGTCTGACTGGAACAAAGTGCTGCTACTGACATTTAATGTGTTGGAATGAGCGTTTGTCAATTAATCCACCAGGGGGCGCCGTTCTGAATTAACCATACTGGACAAATACCACAAAGAAGAGGAAAGTTTTATGAGAAGAAGAAAGTCAGTAATAACAAACATGGAGATGACAGAAGTAACACTACTGTGATACTAATGCTGCAGCGTTTTCTCTGGTAAGGTTTAAAAGCAAAGCTTCAGCAGGAAGAGAAAAGAGAAATGAGCCAGAAGTTTGGTTTTCACTTCTGCTGGCGGTGGTCCGCACCGCTCCGTACCCCCATAGTATTATCAGTAGGATGTAAAGTGGCCCAGTCGTGGGTAGTTGTCCTAAATGTGTCAGTAGTTTTTCTCTAACTCTCACAGTGGCTCTTTGAACAGATCCTCTACCTCCACGGTTCCACTGGTATTCCCCGTCTGGGTACTCATCCGCCAGCACCTGGAAAACGGATGGAATGTACGCAGAGGACGTGTCCGTGTCCATCTGTGTCTGTAACATTACTTGCAGTCAGCGTTACTTTTATCTCCGTCATTTATTTGGTTACATCTCCACACTCTTCACTCTCCACACACATAATTCCTCCTCCTCGTCCCTGCTGCACTGAACTGGGAATGTCACACGGCCGTAAGAGGTATCGGTGCAGTTGTATCGGATTACTTTTACGAGTATGAGTACAAGTACACACACTGAGTATTGTAGCTGATGCCTGATACTGGTATTAGATCGATGCATCCCTAAATACCAGGACAGGACCAGAATACATGTGCTTGATCTGCCTCCAGTGATCCGCACTCCCTCCCGCAAGAAAACTGAACTCCAAAAAAATGTGATTTTCGTACAGGTGTTGTAAAGAAGTGGACCAGACTTTTCCAACAAAAATCCCTCCAGGACAGTGAGTTTGTTGTACGACTTTGAGATTTCCATCCCTCTGACCATATCTCATTTGGTATTTCCTCTTGCAGGTCTCTCTCCCATTGATTTTTTGTGTGAAAATATATCTCATTGTCCTTTGAATTCAAAGCTTTATAAATTTTGCCAGTGATGTTTTTGTTACTGGAACCTTTATAGATGAGTTTCAATGTTTACCAACAACAGTGATGCACATGCAACTCGGAGGTAAAAACAGTAGTCCCAGCTCCAGCCGGCTCACAGCAGCCGTACACCTCCAGGCTCTCCCTCGGAACTCATGAACGAGCTGATATGTTAGCTGTAAAACGGTCCATTAACTGTCTCTGTCTAAAAGCCCATCCCATCTTCTCTTTCACAGCCGCATAATTTGACTTGAACGCGTGGGGAAGGCTGTCCCATAGTAGAAAAGCAGACTTGCACAGACGGGTGGGCAGTATGGTCACCAGCTCCAGCTGAACTCACCGCTGTTGCCCGCTGTAGCTCCGACTGCCACTTCCAGCTGAGGAGACTCTGGCTGCCATCGGTAGCAAAGGGAGCAGGTCAATCCACAGTCACTCCGTCTCTATAGGTGATAGTCCAGGGGAAGCCCTCCTGGTAGGTTTAAAGGGGTCTTCATCACCGTACCACATGATGACATATCTTTTTTTCCATGCTGCTAACTATACTGAGAAGCTAGGCTAACCGCGGTAATAACTATAAACAGCGGTCGGCAGAACAGAACCACCGCTGCCACCAATGGAACCCAGTGGTCTGTATGCAGAACTTATACTTGGTGGACAGGTGGACTAACGGTGAGTCATTTGACAGAAGTACCGCTGTTGTATTCAGCGTAGTTGTGAACAGTGGTGCTGTTGGGTTCTATACAGGTAGGATACTGTTATGGAATGTTTGATGACTTGTTCAGAGACAGACAGACCAGCGATCCTGCAGCAGGTTCTGTTCACAGTGTTGTGTGAAAACTTTCTTTGGTAGATTACCCTCAGTAATTTAATCTGTCAAAATAACGGACGGCCTTCAGAATTTTCCGTCATTTAAAAAAAAAAAATCTGTCAATGACGGAATATTTTCGGTTAAGGCGACCTCTGTGTGGTAGATCTCCAGTACTTACCAGATATGAAGTGTGCACTGCACAGACCAGCATTCTTCATTTCCTCCTCAGACCAGTTCTTGGGTCTAAATGCCTGCAACCATAACTTTTACCGATTTTTGTGGAAGGGATGTTTACCAGCAGGAATTCTGTAGAAGATTAAATCTTTCAGTGTGCTCTTTCTATTCTGACAACCCACGGCACAGCAAGACGACGGCATTATTCACACTGGCAGTCACTGCTTTGCAACGAACTTGGTGTGCCTTCTGCCTCTAAGGTGTGCGCGCAGCATACGTCATAGGTCACATGAAACTGATCTATAGGCATCCACCAGTATTTGAATTAGATGAGAGGGAGTCTCTAAGGTATACATGCAACTATTGATCCCCATTCTGTTTTTTACACACTAGGTTAATGATGAAAATTCATGAATCCTTATTTTAGTTATTTGTACTATAAAAAAGAGACACTGGAGATAAGTGTTCAAATGTTCTAAAACACAGGTGTCAAACATGCAGCCCGGGGGCCAAAAGCGGCCCGACGAAGGTTCCAATCTGGCCCGTGGGATGAATTTACAAAGTGCAAAAATTCCACAGTCAGGGCTGTGGAATTCATTTTAGTTCAGGTTCCACAGACAGACCAAAATGATCTACAGTCAAATAATAACGGCAGAAGAACCAACAAAAAAGAATGACTGCAGATTTTCTTCTCAGTTTGATGTGAAAAATTATTACACTGTCTATAAAAAATGACAACTTCACTGACAACTTTTTGTCTTTGTTTTAGTGCAAAAAATAACATTAACTTATGAAAATATTTACATTTACAAACTATCCTGTAACAATAAAATGTGAATAACCTGAACGAATCTGAACAACCTGAAATGTCTAAAGAAAATTCAGCCCAATTTGAACTCTTTTCTTCCTGTTCCTCAGTGTTTAGTGTCTTTGTAGATCTGATCCATAATGCACATGGACTAATGAGAAGTTGAGGCAGAATATTGTTAAAATTGCACTGATTTTTCTTAAGAAATTTCTGTTTTTTCAGGTTATTCACATCTTTTTTGTTTGGATAGTTTATAAAAGAAAGTATTTTCATAATTTAATGTTTTTTTTTTTTTTTTGCACTAAAACAAAGACAAAAAATTGGAGTTGTCGTTATTTATAGATTATTCTGTTCTTATTTTACTGGTTCGGTCCACTGCAGATCAAATTAAAAGGACAAACATAGACTGAGGATGAGTGCGATGAGAAGAAGAAGAGCATGACGGCAGAAAAGAAAGACAAGAGGAAGAGGGAGGCAGTCCGGTTAAACACGCTTCCACACAGAGCCTCCTTTTGGGCATTTTAAGTGGTCTCTTTGTCCTCCTCCACGGTCCCCCTTCCCTCCTTTTCTCTCTGTCCTTTCTTCCGACCTTTTAACAGTAACCAGAGAGGCCAAAAACAACGCTGGGAGAAAGAGAGAGATAGAAGGAGACGAGAGGAAAGAGAGAGAGAGAGGGCGAGGGAGAGGGGCTTAAAGAGGGGTGGTTAGGAGATAAAAACTGTCTCCTCGCTGTAAGAGAATCCCTTCTTCTCTTTCCTCCTCTGTTTTCCAGATAAGGGAAAGAGCAGGTTTATCTCTTGATGCTCAATTGAGGCTGGAGACCCAGTGTGTGTGTGTGCGTGTGTTTATGTGTGTGTTGGGGACAGACGACTTTCTCAGACCCCTGACGCCTATCATCCCCTCTTCTTCTGCTCCGTTTTCCGCCCATCTATTCATTCACTTTCACAAGACCGGGTCAGTCAGGATCTGTTGGCTCGGCGTTCACACACACACACACACACACACACACACACACACACACACACACACACACTCGTCCCTCAGGTAGCGGTGTGTATGGGAAACAGACGGCCCAGGGTTCAGTGGGAGGTTGGCTCGCCTGATGCAACACGGAGAGGAGCAGACTGAAGCGGCCGAAAAACTGGGAGGATCGGAGGAGTCCAAGTGGAATGAAGGCGGCGGTGCTCATCCCTGAGCGTCCACGGCAGAAACAGGAGATCATGTGTGAATTTTCCTCTCCTGATGTCCAGTTCTCAATCTGTGCTGCTCAGTTTTTCTGGCTTCCACTTTGCTTATTTCACTTCATAACCTGAGTTTTCCCTTCATTTGTCATCTTGATGTTTTGTTGTTTACTGAGAAAAGCGTTCTTTCCATACATCTGCAACTAGAACTACTGGCAGATCCAGATGGGCCTGGCATTTTGTCTTCCATTTATGTCCCGTCCACACTGAAACAGATATTTAGCAAAATGAAGACTTTTCCTCTACATTTTGGCCTTTTCATGTAAGGATTCAAAGGAGTTTATCATTCCATCGCAGAGAAAGAACGAAACTAGTTACTGAGGACATGTATTAGCCATAGCAATATAGAATAAATAACTAATAAATAAATTAATACATTAAAATCGACTCAAATCTAAGGCTAAGTTTAAAAAATAAAGTAAAATATACACCTAAAATTTTGCATTAAAATACCTACATAGAGTAAGAAATAAGTCACCACGTTTATCCTCCAAAATGAAGATTTTTGTTTTCCTGGCCCATGTGGATGCACTAATAATAGAACACAATGGAATCAAACCACACTCCACGTGTCTGATGTTTGAGGTGTTGGCTCATTATTAGGGCTGTGTATTGGCAAGAATCTGGCGATACGATACAAATCACAATACTAGGATCACGATACGATATGTCACGGTATTGTTAAAAAGGCAATTTTATTGGTTTTCTTTCTTTTTTAAAAGATTATTTCCTGAAAGAATGGAATTACATAAGAAATCTGTACAAATACTAAACACATTTTTATTTGATCACAACAGGATCTGATGCTATATCACAAAAATTTCCTGTGTTAAAACTTAAATTATAAATTCTGTTTACAGACATTACAGATTAAGATCCTGTTCAAATGTTCATATTCTATTAGTTCAGAACTAACATCAGAACAATATTTTAGTTCAATCCCAATGAAGGAACTAACATTATTTAATAGAAGTGTTAAATAATAATAAATAAAATATCAACAAAAAAGAAAAACAAAAAAACAAAAATGAACCTCCACAATATCTGCATTTGAATAAATACCTAAAAATATCGATACAGTACTTGTTAATATCGATACAGTATTGTGAAATGAAATATTGCAATATATTGCAGAACCGATATTTTCTTACACCCCTTGTGACCGCTTCGAGTCGAGTTAAGTCAAACGAGTTCAATGTAGTGGAATTGCAGCATAAGCGTTACAGGGGTTCATCTAATCTGCCCTGGTCCTTCAGAATCAGTAGTGAAGGCTCATGGAACTGGAACTGCAGAACAACTGTTTCTGTAACCACTCAGATTCCAGGTAGCTGGTCCCAGTGTCGTCAGCATTTATCCTTCCTCTGATTGGACAGTCAGAGCTAAACTTATTTGCTATAGCTTTGGTTATATTCTTTATGATTCATGCCAATGAAGCTAATTTGAGTGGAATTGAACTATTAATCCATTTGCGCTACAATTTTTACGCCCACAATGACTGACAGAGGAGAGGAAAATGATTTGGTTTGGGACATACTTAAAAATCCATTTTCCAGAAAAGCTGGACATCATGAGGAGATTTCAGCCAAACCCCAACATTAGCTAGCTCCAGATGATGTATGTCCAGGGTCCAGTTGTGGTTGGAGTTGAACTGGTTTACAGCTTTAGTCACAATGGGATTCACCCTCAGTACTCCAGATGTCTGTGTAAGGCCATGTGAAGTGTTGTTATTTTGTGGTTTTTGTATAGTATTGATGGTTTCTATAACTCATGTCATAGTGGTGGTGTTAAGAGGTGGATTAAATTGAGTGAGTCCCCACTGAAGGACACAGTACCAAATGCACGGTCCGCCACTTGTCATTACACAAATTAACAAGAAAAGCACTTGGAGAGTGCAGACCTCCGCCCCAGACAGATCTGCTGATATCTAATTGATGAGTGACTTTGGAATTAATTAATTGTAATTAGTTGTATTTTAATCACATGTCAATATTTGACACCAGAAGCAACATTTTCCAGTTCAAACAGATTTGGGTAGATGATTAAATCCATAAACGGACACATACATGAGTTTAAAAAACCAAATCCTGTTTATTACTTTATATAGTCTAGTAAACATGTTTGTTTTGTACATAAACAGTACTTTCAAGTACATTTAAGAAGAGTGGTACAGTGATAAATAAATATCCTTGTCCAAAAATCAACAGACCAACAGTTAAAGGGCCATACATAAAACATTAAATGAAATCTAAAAAAAAAAAAATCTATACCTAGAATGATAAAGAAAAAAATGACAAACAGTCCTCAGACCCTCTGTCCCTTTGACTGTCTTTTCAGTGTCATAAAGCTGATGGAATTTGTTGAAATTGTCAGATGATGCTATCTGTAGCCCCTTTTGTAAGCCTTGACCTTCTCCAGTGGTCTACAGGAACAGGATTAGGGTTAGTTACTATTACTGCCCACGACACTAGTGGGTGTGTTCATGTATCAGATGTGGACTCACTCATCTTGGTGACTCTGCTTTGGTGGTAACAGGAGCATTAGTGTTAGCATTAGTGTTAGCATTAGCATTAGCTGTGGTGTCCGTACCAGCTGCTGTGTGTTTGTCATTTCTGTGGTACCAGAGGATTGAATAACTGCGGTTGAATCCAAACTCCTTGTGTCCTAGTTTGAACACAACACATGCTCTTATCTAGGCTTCCATTCAGCCGTTTTATAAATGTAAATGTCCCGTCCACTGGGCCAAACAACGGCGTCTCATCCTTGTCATCTTGTTCTTCTGTTATTTATTGGCCGAACATTGCCTCTTCCACTTGTTCAGAGCATCGGTGTGATCAGTTAGATAGAACCCTGTGTAAAATGCGATTGAATGCGTTAGTTTTTTGTATCATGTTTTTCTCCTGTAATTACTTAATCAAAATGAACACGTTAAAGTCCGAGCCTTAATAGAATTTAATCTTTGACAATCCAAACCAGTTCTTCTGTTTCTAACTCGGCTTCAGACTAAAGCCTCTGTGTCTGCTGAGTCCAATCTCATCTCCGGTTTGAAGTCTGTCAGAAACAATGGTTTGTGTGTCTTTAGATGACTCGAACACAAAAACAACTATCACCTGCTGCATAAAGAGCTCGTAAAAGGAAGGTCATATGGGCAGGATTTTGGATAGAGATGTATGAATGTATTAGTGCATTAGTAATACTAGGGATGCACAAGCTGACCTTTTCAGTTCCGATGCAGATGTTGGGGCCTTGCGTATTGGTTGATACCCAATACTGATCTGATATCATTGTTGATATAGAGCAGAGGTTCCCAGCTGGGTGGGACAATTATTTTGCTGCTTAAGTGTTACCAAACAAACAAAAGGAACCAAGAACAATACCCCTTGCCTCCCCTTTGGGGGGTCTGGGTAATAAGTCATTCGTATCAGGAAGTTTGACCACCTTTCACTGCTAAAAGAAAATGGAATCTGCTCAAATAAAATGTAAACCAAGTCCAACATAAGTTAGGATTGGACAGACTGTTACAGGAAAACTTAGATATAACTACAAAAGCACTCGTAGAGCGCAGACCTCCACCAAGGCAAATAAGTACCCCCCCCCCCCCGATCACCACCAAATTTTAATCATTTGTTTCTTTTGCCAGTATCAACATTTCCTGAAATTTTCATCCAAATTTGTCCATAACTTTTTGAGTTATCTTGCACACAGACAGACAGACAGACAGACAGACAGACAGACAGACAGACAGACAGACAGACAGACGCCTGCAAAAACAGAACCTCCTTGGCGGAGGTAATAAATAGGACGTAATCAGTCTGTTTTCTATTCTTTCTTCTTTTCCCCTCTGTTTTTGTCCTCATCTACTCTCATCTTTTCCTCCTTTTCACCTTCCACTCCCATTTCCAGTCCCCCCCCCAACCCCCCAGCTCCAGTCTGCCTTTGCCCCGGTCAGAGCACCTCTCCTGGGACACACCAGGCAGCGAGGTGGGCCCCTCTGGCAGTCTGGTCGACCGGGGCTCTGGTTAGTGACGAAGAATGTGTGGAGTGTACATGATCAAACACACACATACACACTGTACAACAACACATACCTGCGCGCGCGCGCACACACACACACACACACACAGACACACACACACACACCTGAGCAAAGACACGCTGTTAAACACCGTTAAAGCAGATGGGGCTGATGAGGAGGAGGGACACAGCTCGCCTCTCATCCTTTGTCCTCGTCCTCATCCTTCAGCTCATTCACTCACATCTCTGGGGAGGACGGAAGGATGGACTTTCACTGATAGCAAACAAGTCAGAAGGTTTTATTTAAAAGAAGGGGGTGTAAGGGGGTGGGACCCTCTGCCTAATGCTCAGACTGTGTATTCTGTACCGAATGTGTGCAGATTTTAAAGAATTACACCTACAGCTGTGATGAAAATAACTCTTATTAGGACTGCTCACTAATAAATATCATTAGCTTTATAGCATGTAAAACAACTCCACATTTTCTTCTTGGTTTTATGTGAAAATGTAAAACAATGTTACATTATGAAAATATTAACATTTACAAATTATCCTTTAACAATAAAATGTGCACAACCCAAAATGTCTTAGATAAAATAAGTGTAATTTTACTAATATTCTGCCTGTTACTAAATGTTTTGTGTATTTGTAGATTCACTGTGGTCCTTAAGTTGTGTTCATAATAATATGCTGCGAAATAATATTATTGGAATTGTTCTTATTTTAGTTCCAAACAAACAAATCCAAATTTATCTCTATCTTTTAATGCAACCCCCCCCCCATTAAATTATGAAAACATTTACATTTACAAACTATTCTTTCACACAAAATGCGAACAACCTGAACAAATATGAACAACCTGAAATGTCTTCAGAGAATTACACACAATTTTATCAATTTTCTGCCTGTTACGAAATGTTTTGTGTTTTTGTAGATTCATTCTGTAATGTACATGTATAAATGCAAAGTTCTAAGCTTAATATTGTTAAAATTGCACTGATTTTCCCTTAGAAATGTCAGTTTTTTTCAGGTTGTTCACATCTTTTTTGTGAAAGCATAGTTAGGAAATGTTTTTGTAATTGCATGGTTTTTTTTGCACTAAAACGAAGACAAAAATTTGGAGTTGTCATTATTTACAGACTCTTATGCTATTATTTTACTGGTCCGGCCCACTTCAGATCAAATTGGGCTGAATGTGGAAGCTGAAAGAAGAGTCTGACAGCCCTGTCCTAGAGCCTGCCTCAGTTTCACTGTCAGTTTATTGTCATTGCCACAGTAGCCGCTTTTCCATTGGACTTGTGCGCAAAACTTTACCGATATTTACCAAATGTCGAAAAAAACAAATGCGTAATGTCTGTTTTTCCATTAAATCACAAATGTGATGATTATTTATTATCGCAAGATAACACAAGAAGTAATTCCATAAACATGGCGAAGAACGTAAATATGGTGTTGATTTCCTGATATGTTCATTGCTCTTATGTATTACCCCTCTGTCTCCTACTAAATTCAAAGATGAGTTGGTTTCCTTGTGTGTCCACACATACCACACCATGTTTCTTTTAAAACTCTTCTTGGCTTGTTGTAACGTCCGTCAACATCTGTTTTTTTAATTCACGTGACTCTAGTTGTGGAAAAACGTCTTTCCATTGCAGTTTTGCGTCATATACCAATTGCGCTATGCCCGAAAAACCATCTCTTGCCAGCGGAAAAACTTTAAATCAAAAAACCAGAATTTTGCAGAAATTGCCATTTTTCTATAAGATATAGATTTAGCGTTTGTATATTTCAGTAGTGTTATTAGTACTTTAGTTGTTCATGTGTATTTAATGTTATCCTGTAGCTTTTGCACATGCCTACATTTTTCAGTATTTGGTGGGATATTTTATAGTCTTTTTTTGAACAGTGTTTTTGCAGCTAAATGGATTTTCATTGTTTCTGTGACGGTGTCAATAAAGTTCTATTCTATTCTATTCTATTCTATTCTATTCTATTCTATTCTATTCTATATTTCATTTTGCACTTCATTTCTCACTGTTTTTCTGCTTGTCTCTTTCCCTGTACTTGGTTATTGTATGTTGCTGCTGTTAACTGAAATTTCCCCGCAGTGGGATAAATCTTCTCTTCTCTTCTCTTCTCTTCTCTTCTCTTCTCTTCTCTTCTCTTCTCTTCTCTTCTCTTCTCTTCTCTTCTCTTCTCTTCTCTTCTCTTCTCTTCTCTTCTCTTCTCACACCCACTGAGTACATTCATTCTTCATATTTAAAACATTTAGGCCTAAAAATCAGGTGAAGGAATTTTAATATTTTTAAGGAGCAACAGAAAAAGTGAAATATAAAGAAAAATAAACTCTCTTGAACAGGACTGTGCAATACCTACTACTACTGCTACTACTACTACTGCTACTACTACTACTGCTACTACTACTACTACCACCACCACTACTACTACTACTACTACCTGCCTAGTACTGGAGAATTTTGTTTGAACATTCTCTCTTTTTCTGAAGCTCAGAGACAGTTTGTCCCTGTCCCAGGTAGTGAAACATCCAAAGTGAAGTGACAGTTTTTACAGAAATGTTAATTAGGAAAACTTTTACCCCAGAGTCTGTGATTAAGTGTAAAAGGTGAGCCTCCATATGATGGCATGTTTATTAAGAGAACAGACTTGGGATTCTGACATTCCTTACAGGGTTTGGTTGCTGTATAAAATACTGTAAATACAGTGTTAAAGACAGAAAGATAGCAAGAAAAAGAAAGCAAGAAAAAACAGCTGACTTGATGAATGCATGTGTGCATAAGACAGACTGGCTCAGTTCTCTTATTAACCGGTCTATAACCTCCTGCCATTTCCTCAAATTAACCTGGAAAAACACTGTGTGTCAGTGTGACCATGGTTTTCTCACATTATGGGGACATAAAGCTGTTTACACAGTCACAATGTGGGAACAAGACGCAGGTCCATGTAACATAAATCATTAAATGAGAGGGTTAAGAGTTGTTTTAAGGTTAGAGGTAGGGTTAGGCATGTTGCGGTTATGGTTAAGGTTAATGCAAGTCTCCAGGAAATGAATATAAGTCGGTGTAAAGTCCCTTATATGAAGGAAACCCTAGTGTGTGTCTTTCTGTCTCAGTCACACCCTCTTTGATCGATTGCCAACCTTTCAGTACAAACATTCTGGTGAAAATTACATGTTCGACTCAACTGCTTTAGGTGGAAGGAAAAAAAACAAAGAAAAAGAAGGAGTGGTAGAAGTGCTCCCACTGCTATTATAAGCATCATTGTACAGCATCAGTAGCTTTAGGTGGAACCAAGGCCCAATAACCATGGTCAGAAGGATGGATTACCAGTTTTCTATGAACAGCGTATGTAGGAGCGGTGTGAGTGCTGCAGGTGAGTTCAGACCGATCTGAAATAAAGACGCATGTTCTGGAAAATGTAGAAGTTTTCCAGAGAAGAGTGAGCTGGAAGAACCTAAATGTAAAGGGGTCCTTTCTGCCTGGGCTTATCCTGCCATCAGCCCTCCTCCGCTCTATTAGCACTTGTTCATGCTATCAGTAGCCTGTAATGCCCGTCATTACACCCTGGGCCTTATCAGAGCTGTAACCCTGGAACACTGGCTCCACTCAGGCCTTCTCTTTTACACCGTCTGTCTGAGTCTGGTGACCATCAGCCTCATCACAAATGGAGAGAACACGATGGAGATGGGACTTCGTCCTGTCTAGAACCCGTTTTTGACAATGACCCAAAGTGACACACAGGCTGAAATATATTCACACAAAACTAAGATCTGACTGTTTAAGCCACAGGTGTCAAACATACGGCCCATGGGCCACAACCGGCCCGCCAAAGGATCCGATCCAGCCTGTGGGATGAATTTGTGAAATGCAAAGATTACACTAAAGATATTAACAATCAAAGGTTCCAACATCATTTGACTTCAGGGATCACATACACACCAACTGCATCTGAAGTAGGGCTGTGTATTGGCAAGAATCTGGCGATATGATACAAATCACAATACTAGGATCACGATATGATATATCAGGATATATGATACTGTTAAAAAAGCGATTTTTTGTTTGTTTAATTTTTTTAAAGATTTCCTGGAAGAATTGAATTGCAACAGAAATATGTACAAATACTAAACACATTCTTATTTAATCAGAACAGGATCTAATGCTATATCATAAACTTTTTCAAATTTCCTAGTTTCCAAAGGAACTACCATCTGCCTCTCAGACAGTAAAAAGTGCTTTTAGGATGCTTCAAATAACCATTATTTAATAAAATAGTGTTAAATAATAATAAATAAGATACAAACAATGAAGAAAACCAAAAAACAAAAATGAACCTCTGTCATATCTGCATTTGAATAAATACCTAAAAATATCAATAAAGTACTTTTTAATATCAATACAGTATCGTGAAAAGAAATATCACAATATATTGCAGAACCGATATTTTCTTAACCTCTAACCCCAAGTGGGTACTGTTTTAGTATAGAAAAGTAAAATTACGTGAACATTTTTACATTTACAAACCAAAACGTTACAAAATATTATAATATTGTGCCTGTTACTGCATGTTTTGTGTGTTTGTAGATCCACTGTGATCTGTAAGTTATAATGCACATGTGGAAATGAGAAACTGAGGCAGAATATTCTTAAACTGGCACTTAAGTATTTTCAGGTTCGTATTAGTATTTTCCTGGTCCGGCCCACTTCAGATCATATTAGGCTGAACTAACATGAGTTAGACAGCACTGACAACTGGGAAAAAAACCCCACAATGGCAGACTTAGGAAAACCCAAACTATGACTTTATTTTAGGTATAGTCCCAACATCAGCTATCCACAGCCTAGGCCTCAGTAGTCGGACAGGGGGAGGAGCTCTAAGTGGAGCAGAACCAATCACATGCTGTTAGAATCGACCAAGGACACTACTTTCAGATGCAGGTAAATGTGGTCCAAATCGGATTTTTTCACCCATATGTGACCTGGATCCGATCTGTTAAAGACAGTTTGAACAGCACTAATCTGACCCAGACCACTTTCATATGCGGTCCTAAATCTGACCCAGACCACTTTCATATGCGGTCCTAAATCTGACCCAGACCATCTTACCCGGACCACTTTCATATGCGGTCCTAAACCTGACCCAGACCACTTTCATATGCGGTCCTAAATCTGACCCAGACCACTTTCATATGCGGTCCTAAATCTGACCCAGACCACTTTCATGTGTGGTCCTAAATCTGACCCAGACCATTTCCATATGCAATCCTAAACCTGACCCAGACCACTTTCATATGTGGTCCTAAATCTGACCCAGACCATCTTACCTGGACCACTTTCATATGCGGTCCTAAACCTGACCCAGACCACTTTCATATGCGGTCCTAAACCTGACCCAGACCCCTTTCATATGTGGTGCTAAATCTGACCCAGACCATCTGACCTGGACCACTTTCATATGCGGTCCTAAATCTGACCCAGACCACTTTCATATGTGGTCCTGACTCTGACCCAGACCACTTTCATGTGTGGTCCTAAATCTGACCCAGACCATTTCCATATGCAATCCTAAACCTGACCCAGACCACTTTCATATGTGGTCCTAAATCTGACCCAGACCACTTTCATATGCGGTCCTAAATCTGACCCAGACCACTTTCATATGCGGTCCTAAACCTGACCCAGACCACTTTCATATGTGGTGCTAAATCTGACCCAGACCACTTTCATATGTGGTCCTAAATCTGACCCAGACCATTTTCATATGCAGTCCTAAATCTGACCCAGACCACTTTCATATGCGGTCCTAAACCTGACCCAGACCATTTTCATATGCGGTCCTAAACCTGACCCAGACCACTTTCATATGTAGTGCTAAATCTGACCCAGACCACTTTCATATGTGGTCCTAAATCTGACCCAGACCATTTTCATATGTGGTCCTAAATCTGACCCAGACCATTTTCATATGCGGTCCTAAACCTGACCCAGACCACTTTCATATGTGGTGCTAAATCTGACCCAGACCACTTTCATATGTGGTCCTAAATCTGACCCAGACCATTTTCATATGTGGTCCTAAATCTGACCCAGACCATTTTCATATGTGGTCCTAAATCTGACCCAGACCATTTTCATATGCGGTCCTAAACCTGACCCAGACCACTTTCATATGTGGCGCTAAATCTGACCCAGACCACTTTCATATGTGGTCCTAAATCTGATACGTATCTGATATTTTCCAATGTGACTTCAGTCTGAACAGCCGGGTCACATTTATCTGAAATTTATGTCATTGAAATGTGACAAACATCACAATTCTGCGTCCCAGTGTGATTACTTCTGTAAACACAGTGTGTGTCTGTGTGGTCTGGTATTCCATCAGGACCTCTTTAGTGCATGTGGGTCACTTCAGGGTCGCATTCAGTTCAGACTCAAAACTGACAGAAGTCACAGTTAATGTGGAATATGAACGAAAACACAAAAAAACTGTTTCAGCAAAAAAATCCAAATGGTGCATTAAGACCTGCTGTGTGAACGCAGCATCAGAGACCTCCACCAGGTCATTACCAACCAGGAATCTGCTCACAAACATGCAATCATACATTACAAACACAGTTAAGGATATTACATTTTTTTCTGTAATTTTTGCCACTTGTAAAATAAAACTGTGGTCCTTAAAAAAATGTGATTCAATTCAATTCACAGACAAAAAAGTAGAAAGTGCCGTGCAAGAATCCAACCTGAAAATAAAATAGCCCATAAATTAAAAATATCCTAAACTTTTTGTTTGTAGTGTACATCTGTGTTGGAACTCCACAGATTGTGTCACAGACACATGACTGAGCGTTAAATGCTAAAAGGACTTTTCAGTGTCTCTGGGCTCGATGTGACAAACTTCAGAGGTTTAGGGTCACTGAAACAACTGGAAAAGAAATACACACATTAGTTGTTAGTGTTTCATGAAAAGAATGTGTTATGTTTTAGAAAGTAAATTGTAGGTGCAACACATTACATGACTATTGGTGGAAAAAAAAAGTTGAAGTGACGCAGTGATGAAGTAACACTGGATGGTTTAACCCATAAGCACCCAGCACTACTTTTGTGGCCGTTTTCATGATTTTTTTTGGTCTATTTTAAGTGATTTATCACCGTTTATTATAATGTTATTCTCTGTATTTTATGTTTTTTCAGTTAAAGTCATATATTTTCCTATATTTAATTCAGTGATCATATAGATGTTCATAAAAGCTCAGAGTAAATTCAATGGTTATTATATCAAAACTATGAAAACTGAAGGAAAAAAGTGACTTTTTCAGCAAAATCCATCATTAACTGAACATAAACCCAGTGTGTCCATCTACTGTCATTGATCCAACTCCATGGGTTTTACTGGGGAATCAGTGTTTGTTTTGGTTCATTTTTCTACATTTTGTTGTCTATCTTATTCTTTTTTTTTTCTTCTTCAATTTCATTCAGGTTTTGACTTATTATGTTCATCTTAGTATTTTGTTGATTCTTTATTCATTTTGCTCATGTTATTGATCACTTTGGCTGTTTTTTGTTCATTTTGTTGCTTATTTGATTCTCTTTTTTTTTTTTTTTTTTTTTACTTCATTTTAGGACATTTTTGCTTATTTATATATTTTTTACATTATTTATTATTTTGTACATGCTTTATTCACTTTGCATTCATTTTATTTACTATTTAACATATATAAACCCAGTGTGTCCATCCACTGTCATTGATCCAACTCCATGGGTTTCACTGGGGAATCAATGTTGGAGAAGATGACGGTGTTTCCATGATAACTGCAGCACCTCTGAACGTCCAAATATAGTCATATCTGATGACCATGAACAGATGAAGAACTGTCTTTTACACCTATTATTGACATGGACTGATAGGATTAGTGGATCAACAGGAATTAAACAGTTTAGATCAGTAGATGGTTTTGGTCGATGGTGGTTGTTTGGGTCTGTAAGGGTTAAAATCTGTTAAAGACATTTTTTTTTTCTGACTGATTATTTGACACTAGTATTATATCCTAGTTATTTGTTGATTACACATGATGCACATAACCAGTGAGTTCTTGAATCTACAGGGCTTGGATTCGTAACCACACCTTCCATTCACGGCTCACCGGTGTCTGCAGAACATGTAGGAGCTCTACAACTCCACCTGAAACTGTCTTCTACATTCATATAATCTGGTCTGATGTTGCTCTTTGCTGAATCTAATCTGAGTGTTTGTCAGACCTCCTCTGGATCATTTACAAAGTCTGGCCTCCTGCTCCCTCTAGTGGACAAACAAGGAACAAAGGTGAGCTGCAGCCTCAGGTGTCCTGGCCACTCATTTCTTAGACAATGGACATAATATATAATATTTACCATATTTATCTGTCTGTAAAATAAAGAAAGCAGCGTTTGACTGTTTACAATAACAGAGTACAGTCATTAACCCATACAGACCCACGGCTACTTTTGTGGCAGTTCCTAAATGATTTTTTCTCTCTATATAACCTTACTTAAATAATTTATCACCGTTTATTGTAATATTATCCTCCCAGTCATGTAGTTTTTCCTATATTAAATCACTGGTCATGTAGATCAGGGCTCTCAAACTCATTTTCTTTCAGGTTCCACATTCAGCCTGATTTGATCTCCACTGGGTCGAACCAGTAAAATAATAACAGAATAACCTATAAATAATGACAACTCCAAATTTTTGTCTGTTTTAGTGCAGAAACCCCATTAAATTATGAAAATACTTACTTTTATAAATTATCCAAACAAAAAAGATGTGAATAACCTGAAAAAACTAAAATTTCTTAAGAAAAATCAGTGCAATTTTAACAGTCTTCTTCCTCCACTTCTCATTAGTCCATGTGCATTCTGGATCAGATCTACAAAGACACTAAACACTGAGGAACAGGAAGAAAAGAGTTCAAACTGAGCTGAATTTTCTTTAGACATTTCAGGTTGTTCATATTTACTCAGGTTATTCACATTTTAGTGTTCCAGGATAGTTTGTAAATAAATATTTTTAGAATTTAATGTTATTTTTTGTGCTAAAACAAAGACAAAAATTTGAAGTTGTCATTATTTATCGACATAATGTAATAATTTTTTTTTTCACATCAAACCCAGAAGAAAATATGGCGTCATTATTTTTTGTAGGATATTTGACTGTCATCATATTGGTCTGTATGTGGAAGCTGAACCAAAATGAATCGGTGGAATTTTTGCACTTTGTAAATTCATCCCACGGGCCGGATTGGAACCTTTGGCGGGACGCATTTGGCCCCTGGGCCAAAGAGACCCCTGATTTAGATGTTCATGAAAACTCAGAGTAAATTCAAAGGTTATTGTATCAAAACAGAGAAAACTGAAGAAAAAGTGACTTTTTCAACAAACTGAACATAAACCCAGTGTGTCCATCCACTGTCATTGATCCAGCTCCATGGGTTTGACTGGAGAAGCAGTGTTTGAGAACAGGGCTGTCAAAGTCATTTAGCCCAACATGATCTGAGGTGGACCAGTAAAATAATATATAAATAATGTCAACTCTAAACTTTTCTCTATATTTTAGAGTGAAAAAAATTAAATTACATTGTGAAAATATTTTCATCTAAGAATTATCTTTTAAAAAATGTGAATAACTTGAAGAATTATGAAAAAATTTAAATTTGTGATATTTGTGATATTAAATTTGTGTGAAAAATAAGTGCAAATTCAACAATATTATGCCTCATATTGTCATTCATACATGTTCATTACAACTTACAGATCACAGTGAATCTACAAATACACAAAACATTAAATAACAGGCAGAAGATTGGTACAGTTACACTTAATTTTCTGAAGACTTTTCAGGTTCATATTTTTTTTCAGTTTATTCAAATTTTTTGTGAAATGATAGTTTGTAAATGTAAACATTTTCATGTAATGTTACTTTTTTAACACTACAACAATGAGACACATTTGGAGTAGTCATTATTCATAGGTTATTATGATAGTCTTTCTCTGGGCTGATCCACTTCAGATTGAATTGGGCTGAAAGTGGAACTGGAATTAACATGATTATTAACTTCAGTGAAATTCTTACATTTCACACATTTATCCCAGGGGCCAGATTGGACCCTGTGGCGTAGAAGATGACTGTGTTTCCACGGTAACTATGGAGCCTCTGAACGTCCAAATATGGTCATATCTGATGACCATGAAAAGATGAAGAACTGTATTTGACACCAATTATTGACATGTGTTAATAGGATTAGTGGATCAACAGGAATTAAACAGTTTAGATCAGTAGATGGTTTTGGTCGCCGGTGGATGTTTGGGTCTGTAAGAGTTAAAATCAGAGGTTGTGTTTGTGGGTGAGACAGAAGGGAGTCGTATGTGAAGTGTGTTTGTGTGTTAGTTTAATAATGTCTAATTAACATAATTCTGTGATTAGAGCTGTAAACAGAGGACAGAACAAGCCAGCTACTGTACACACACACACACACACCTACACACACACACACACACACACACACACACAGTGATGAATCAGTCTCTTAAATCCCACATTGTTGTGTTTGTTTTATACGACTGGAGGTTCAGTGTGTGTGTTTTATGGTCGGACCAACATTAGGCTCAGAGCTCTCGGGCCGTTTTAATGTGTGCGTATTAAAACATGCTGCAGTAAAACACCGTTGTAATGGTATACAGCACTCACACACTCCAGATAATGATATACTCACACATAGTTCACTAATTAGAAACACATAGTGGGTTATATGAGAGTACGAGACAAAAGAGGCAGAACAGCAAAGGTTTTCTGAGGTCAGAGGTAACAGCCAGATGACTCAGTCTAATTGTTTTCTTCATAATGATGACCTCAACGTTAATGTGATCCATAAAAAAGGATTTGTAGCTTTTGTCACCGAGCACTAAAGGCAGCGTTTAGTGACCGTTTCATACACACAAGGTGAAGAAGAGGAGTAGAACGAAGAAAAACGAACAAAAACACTGATAATCACCTCAAGGGTTGGGAACCAAATGGGCCAAAACTGGGTTCTAAAAGGTAATGATGGGTAAAAAAAAACAAAACACACTCACCACCCAAGAATTCTTTCAAACTGATAGAACGTAAAGACAACTCTACCAGTCAGGTTTGTTCTTTAAAAACATAAAACACCAAAATGGACATGTCCAATGTTTAGTAAGAACCAAACTGAAGTGGGAGGGGCCTACTTCCTTTCATCTCCACCTAACCAGGACGACTGCCCTCAGCTGTGGTCGACCATCACAGGTTGGTCTAGTCCACGGTCAGTGAGACGGGAGTAGAAAACATCCTCCAGACTCCTGATCCAGGACACAGGTATGCTGAACATTATGTCCTACAGTCACCCCGGCGGACATGGGGAAAAGCGGGGGGGACTTATTATACACATGTATAATATATAATAGTCCAGGACAAACGTCCTGCTCCCTGAAATTAAAGTTTTCAAAGCTTCAGGAGGAAGGGAAAAGATAAATGAGTGAAAAGTTTCACTTCTGCGGGGGCACAGACTGCACCACCCTGTACCCCTGTAGTATTAGAAGTAGGACGGAGAGGGACGCACACGTGCGGTTACCAACCAGCACGCTCCTAGCCGACCTGCGCATGTGCGAGTAACCCCACCGATGAAACGCATGTGCGTGCACCCCCCCCCCCATTACACACGCCACACTAACGGATGAATTCCACAGGAAACACTGACTGTATCCAATGGTTCAATAAATCAGTCATTAAGGAACATGACCTGGTTTTTTCATGAAGTATAGAAACAATATTTAGCTTTTATTCTTATAGACCGTATTCAAAAAGAAATTCAGGTTCTCAGGAAAATCGCCGCTTATCAGTTAATTGTTAATCAATTGATAAGGTCAACCAACTAATGATTAATGGAATAATTGATAATTTGCATTCTGAGTCAAAACAATGATGAATTAAAAAACATTAATGGTTTTTCCATTAGGCAAATTTTTATGCACAAGGTATATTCGCGCAATTTGAGGGTAAATGGAAAAGTGACTAGACAGACAGACAGACAGACAGACAGACAGAGACAGACAGACCTTAAAAGTGTGGGTCTGTCCTTTAGACAAATGGGATTTCTTCCCCCGTTGCCCTAAGAGAAATAAATCACATATTTCTTTTGATTTCTTGTGGGTAAACATAAAAAAAACATGCGATTCAATTCAGACTTTGCTCTAAACTCAACCATCTGCAAAGGCTGGGAAAACAAAGGCCTTAATTCCAGAGGTTGCGTAGCTTTGTATGATACAATACATCATCAGCAGCATGAGTAATGGGATCAGAGAGCAACACTGTTTCTGTCTGATACCTGAGCTGGCCTCATCCTTTAAAACATCTTTTGGATCGGCACCAATCGTGTGTTCTGCTCATATTTCCTTTGAAACCCGGTATGTTTAGGATTATGTTTGTTAAAGTCAAAGTGGACTGGGATGAGTGGATGTGTTTAGCAAAGCGGGCGGCCGCGGGGCACGATGTGGAGTCCAATGAAACGGCTCAGATGGACGCAGAGCCACACCGACTTCCAGCTCTGATGTGGATGAATGCATGTGGGACGCTGCAAAGCCTCCACAAGTAAACAAACAGACATGTTCGCAATAATCTGCAGGATTCGACATCAAAACGCTGCTACGGCCGCTCTTTTTCTCAGTTTGTACATGTGTATTTGCACAACCACGCACTGGGGCATGTGTGTGCGTCAGTGCCAAACAATAATCTGTTTTCCATTGACCCTCAAATTGTGTGACTATAACTTGTGCTTAAAAATGTACCTAATAGAAAAATGATAATTTCACCCAAACTCTTGTTTTTTGATGAACAGTTTATGCACTTGTAAGAGGTGGTTTTTCGGGCGTTGTAAGTGCCGGGTAGTATTTTCTTTGTCACATCAAGGGAGGAGTTGTGTGAGGGTGGTACCTATGTCACCAAAGTCGTAAAATCAGCTGTTTTTACCTGTTGAATGAATGAACTGGGGGGTGGGGGGGCTACTTTGCTGACCGCCGCCACCAAAAGTATACTGTCTTGGATGTTTTTAGATATTGCTGTATTATTTCACTGTTTGTTTTTTAGCCTTAATAAACATATGGAACGATATTCCTCTGGAGCTCAGTTTTTTATTGTTTTGCAGCGTGTCTGGCAGGTAAAGATTCTTTTTCCCTCGCTTAGCCTCTCGGCAACTACATCATTGTTTCATTAAAAGTCGCCCAACAGGTGTAGTGAAACTGGTACTGTATATCACGCAAAACTGCAATGGAAAGACCTTTTAGTGCAACTAGAGTCACATGAACAAAAAAAACCCTGAATGCTGATGGATGTTAGAATAAGAGAAGAAGAGTTTAAACCAAACATGTGGGTATGTGTGGACACACCAGGAAACCACATCCTTTTAGAATTTCACACTGGAAAAAGGGTGTTTTTCTCATTTCTAGTCCAAATATCACATCACACTTAAAGTAAGACAGAATCACCTACAAAAGAACTGATTTATAGACAGTAGATCTGGAAAATCTGATATCAACAAGTGTGACCAAGATCATTTTCACTTGAATTAAGCAAAAAAAAAAAATCTTGAATTAAGCAAAAAAAAATCTGCCAATGGAACAAGTGACAATTATCTTGTTCAGATTTGTTGAAATCAGATTTTCCAGATCTATTGTCTATAAATCAGTTTTTATATCTGACTGAAAAGTTCCTCTTTAGGTGATTCTGTCTTAGTTTAAGTGTGATGAGATATTTGGACTAGAAATGAGACAAACACGCTTGGTCAGATTTAGATTTGTTTTTGCAGTGACATAGAGGGTTAACAAGCATTCTGGATTCAAAACAACAGATATTTATATTCATCACCATGTTGATGTTCTTTTAACAAAAGCGTCAAAGGCTGGCTAAAGCAAAAGCAGAGATGCCAGCATTTTTAACAGTTCTGAATGTACTGAAATTTTATCTAACCCTGATGTAAATATTTACCATAGGCTGTATTCATATATATATATATATATATATATATATATATATATATATATATATATATATATATATATATATGTATATATATATACATACATACATACAAGGTGGGGAAGCAAAATTTACAATGAACACTTAGTTTTTTTCTCAGCAGGCACTACGTCAATTGTTTTGAACCCAAACATATACTGATGTCATAATCATACCTAACACTATTATCCATACCTTTTCAGAAACTTTTGCCCATATGAGTAATCAGGAAAGCAAACGTCAAAGAGTGTGTGATTTGCTGAATGCACTCGTCACACCAAAGGAGATTTCAAAAGTAGTTGGAGTGTCCATAAAGACTGTTTATAATGTAAAGAAGAGAATGACTATGAGCAAAACTATTACCAGAAAGTCTGGAAGATACTATTAAAGAAGAATGGGAGAAGTTGTCACCCCAATATTTGAGGAACACTTGCACAAGTTTCAGGAAATGTGTGAAGGCAGTTATTGAGAAAGAAGGAGGACACATAGAATAAAAACATTTTCTATTATGGACATTTTCTTGTGGCAAATAAATTCTCATGACTTTCAATAAACTAATTGGTCATACACTGTTTTTCAATCCCTGCCTCAAAATATTGTAGATTTTGCTTCCCCACCCTGTATATATAACATTTGTGATTTTAGCATGTCATTTTATGCAACCTTAAATGTTGCTTAAATCTTTCTTTCTTTCTTTCTTTCTTTCTTTTAAGGCCTTCCAGTACCTATCATCTCTTTATGTGAATCATCAGTTTCTATAGTTTGTTTGGAACAGGTTGAACCTATACTTTGTCATTTGCACGGTTCCTATTAAATAAACTTTGCAAATACAAAAATTACTTCTTGTGACATCTCTCAACAATAAATAAACAAATCGTCTCATTTGTGATTTAATGGAAAAACCGACATGTTTTTTGACATTTAGTAAATATCGTTAGTTTTGCGCAGATGTCCAATGGTAAAGGGACTAGTGTACCATTTGTTTGTATGTGTGTTTATAAGAACAGCAGACTGTCCTTTTAAGCAGCAGCTGTCAACTGGATTTATTTCCACCATTTTATCCAAGAGTAAAGTGACCAGTCAAGTGCATCTGCCCTCAACAACACACACACACACACACACACACACACACACACACACACACACACTCAGGGGTGTTGTGTAACCCAGTGAACAGGAGCGTACTTCCCTTTCTAGAGCAGACGTGGACTAAAGGTGTCTGTGCAGGTGATTTGTGATTTGGCGTGATGACAGTTTGTCTCAGTGAAAACTCACCTCAGACTAAAGGTGAGTGGAACATCTCTTTAGTTTCCATGTCTGCTTTCATATTTCATGGAAAGTTCTGGAAATCAACCTGATTTCTACCCAGATGTGATGCAAAATATAACTCCTGTGTGTCTCCTACCACAGTCCACCCATGTGTTTAGACAGACTGATGGGGGTGGTGATGGTGGGGGGTTATACACTAATGTGGTTTCTTAAACACTGTATAAACAGGAAACCTAATTTCTTGTTTATATGATGACAAACCTAATTAACTGTGGGTTTGTGCTTCTTGGCTCTGGCTTTTTACATGTGCCTGATGAAGACTTTACATGGAGTAATGAGATTACAGGACAGATAATTCTAAATACCAGGGGTGTCAAACTCATTTCAGTTCAGTTCCACATTCAGCCCAATCTGATCTCAAATGGGCCGGACCAGTAAAATAATAACAATGAAAAAAGTCAAATTACGGATTATGGCTGTTGTCCACGTTCAGCCTTTTCCTCTCCGTATGGACACATTATAAAGAAAAAGCTGAACGGAGCTGAATGTGTGAAAACAGCGGTCGATCATCACCAAATTCTGTCTGTGACATAAATAGAACTGAAAACCCCTGGTCTATTGTCCATTTACAGCAGACAGAGGCTTCAGGTTCTGTAGAAGCATTTATTGGACTATTAACAGTTAAGAGTTTAAGACTGACTGGAAAGAAGAAGAAAACAACTGGAAGAATGGGAGCTATTGTTTGTTATTGGTATTGGTTACGAGAAGCAGGAAGTTGTCGGTATCGGTTGTAAAAAAAAAAAAAATAAATAAAAATATTGTGCATCCCTAGCAAGGTTATTATCGTTAACGAAAACTAATGAAATGACAAAAACTAGAATTGAAAAAAACATTTTCGTTAACTGAAATAAATAAAAACTGTAATTAAAAGAAGAAAATGATAACTAACTGGAGCTGTATTGTGTGTTTACAAAACTAACTAAAACAGATAAAAATTATGGATAAAATTCCCTTCGTTTTCATCTTTGTCAATGTCGGATTGATACGAAATTGATTTATTTTGCTTATTTGAGCAATTTTAGCTAGCGGCACCATATGATACGGTCCGTCACCTGTGGTCCCCACTCTGCCTGGAAACATGGAGACTAAAGTTGGGAGAAAGCAGCAGAGTCCTGTCTGGGATTTATTTGAATATGACGGAGAAGAGAAAAGATATAAAGAAACTAGAACTAAACTAAAACTAAGCATTTAGAAAAAAATTAAAACTAATGAAAACTAGCAAACCTGCGCTAAAAACTAATTCAAATTAACTGAATTAGAGAAAAAAAAGTCAAAACTAATTAAAACTAAACTATAATGAAAAATCCAAAACTATTAGAACCTTCATCCCTAGTTTCAGTACACAGAGGAATAAAATGAAAATGAAAAATAGATGAAAGTGAGAAAAGGAGCAGCTCTTTTCTTCTCAGTTCATATCCACTTGTCCCAGAGGGGTGGCTTTCATACCGCCTATTAAACTGGTTTCCATCACACAAATAACCAGGCGAACACCAAGAACATAATGTTGGCCTGTTTCAGGTTAGGGCTGTAAAAGTCAAACACACACACAGACTACACACACACACACACTACACACACACACACACTACACACAGTACAAGGCGTCTGTGTTGCAGCTCAGCCACCCTTGTTCTTTGGCTTGAGCAGGACACCCCTCTGTGTGTGTGTATGACTGTGTTATTAATATCCCTACAGTCTTTGTGATAAATCCTCATATTTCGTAAAGATCGGTTGCCAAGCCAACAACCATCAACAAACATGCGGCGTGGAATTATTCTGTCATTTTGCGTCTCCCCGTCTGCATCGATAAAGTCTTTACGAAGGTTAAAAGGCAAAAAGAGGGACAAACGTCGAGTGCTTTCGACTTTGGACGCCGTAAAAATAACCTAAACGCAGTCTTTAATCATTTTTATTCACGTGCAGACATGAAGGGGGAAAAAAAATTCACACCTACTCTCACCAAACGACTTCTGGCATGAAAGCAAAGCACACAGGGATATTAGGACGGTAGTGAGTCATTTTCGAGGCCTTGGCTCGCAAAACGCTGATGATTTTCGGATGGAGTCATTTATGCTTTTGAAATATCGACTGATAAATCTGAGGTACCAGCGCTTTAGGGTGAAGAGGGGAGCAGGGCCGCAGTGGGCCCCTTTTTCAGCCCGGGAGGTTCCTGTCCAAACTGGTCCACTGTTTCCATGGAGGAGGAATTTGAATAAATGAAACAGCAGCTAGCTCTAACGACGCCTTTGGATTAAGTATAAGTTCAGGTACATGTTGGTACATGAACAGAAAACACGACACTTTAACAATGGCTCTGTTCACACAGCAGGTCTTAATGTACAATTTGGATTTTTTGGTCTTCATGACTTCACAAAATATGCAACCGTTAATAAACAGAGGTTTTATGAGTCTTGTGAACAGTTCCCTCAGATGGTTGAACCTATCGGATCTACTGTGATGGAGGCGCTGTTCTGTCAGATGAATGGAGAAGGAATGGAAGAAGATTAGATCAGTGACAGAGAAGTGTCAACATTGTTTTGCCATCCGACTGACCTAAACTCATGAACCAACCCATGAGGAGTCCTCCTGAATTTCCTGATTAGCCACTCCGGGCCTGGAAGGGAGGGTTTTTATGCAGTGGTGGAAATGAGGTCGTTCCCAAATGTGGGTCAAGGTTATTATCATTCACGAAAACTAAATGAAATGATGAAAACTAGAATTGTAAAAACATTTTTGTTAACTGAAATAAATAAAGACTATTAAAAGAAAAAAATGATAACTAACTGAAACTGTATTGTGTGTTTACAAAACTAAAACTTATTAAAAATTATGGATAAAATTCCCTTAGTTTTCATCTTTGTCAATGTCGGATTGATATGAAAGCGATTTATTTCGCTCGAGCAGTTTAGCTGGTAGCACCATATAATATATAACTGTCCGTCACTTGTGGTTTCCAGTCATCTTCTGGTCCCCACTCTACCTGGAAACATGGAGACTAAAGCAGCAGAGTCCTGTCTGGGATTGATTTGAATATGACGACAGAGAAGAAGAGAAAAGATATTAAAAAAACTAAGATTAATACTAAAACTAAGCATTTAGAAAATTACGAAAACTAATAAAAACTAGCAAACCTGCTCTAAAAACAAATTAAAAGTAACTGAATAAGAGAAAAAAAAGTCTAAACTAAACTATAACGTACAAGTGTTTAGAGAACGCAAACCTCCGCCAAGCACCCTGAACGGTGTGCATGTGTGGATCGACTATTTCTGTTTAAATTCAACAGTTTTGATTGGAATTTAATATAATTTGACAGACACATGACTGGTACCAAGCTGCCACTTTTCTGCTGTATGGAACAACCTGGAAACTGTTGAATTTAAACAGAAACAGTCATGACATGCACATGCACACCGTTCAGGGTGCTTGGCGGAGGTTTGCGTTCTCTAAACACTTGTACGTTATAGTTTAGTTTAGACTTTCCAGGTTGTTCCATACAGCAGAAAAGTGGCAGCTTGGTACCAGTCATGTGTTTGTCAAATTACATTAAATTCCAATCAATATTAGTTGAGTTCTAATTTTAAATGTGTGGTAAATGGGATTTTCAATGTTAAATGTAAATGTCCACAGAGTCCACATTCCACAGTGGATGTGGACAATTTAGTTCCAGATACAAGATATTGTTCTGAGCTACAGGTGGATCCAATTGGAGGCTAATCTGAGTCGTTTTGAATTTTTTATGAATTTTTGAAAGTTGCTCAATGATGACAGATAGGAAAATTGTAGATGTTGTGACCTTGCTGTGACCTTGAACTTTGGCCTACTGGGACCAAAATGTAATGGGTTGGTCCCAGGGCCTAGGCCTATCTGTGGGGAAGATCTGGGAAAGATGGTTGGAATAGTTTTCCCGTAAAGTTGCTAACAAACAAACACACAAAGCAAAGTGATCACAGTACCCCCTGGTGGAGGTAAAAATCCAAAACTATTAATGTGTCGAAGATCTTCGGATGTTCGGTGCCATATTCCAACATCACCTTTCAACAGGCAGAAGCTTCATCTTTATGAGCACACAGATTTTTTTTACTCATATATACTTCCCTAAATAATTCATCCTCCTGCTCTCCAAGCCTTTGTCAGGTTTCAGGTTTCGTCTGGTTTTGACAGTAGAGGAGCGGCTTTGCGTGTTTACACATCAGCGTATGAAACCGTGCCGTGACCAGACGTCTCTTCACCCTCTGACAGAGAAAATAACGGCAGCTGCCTTTTTAACACAGCCACTGTTTACCATTAAAAGAAACCACCTCGTTTTGTTTGTCGTCTCCTTTTTAATCTGCTCTGACGCTGCCGCAAATGGTACGAGCCAATCACAACAGAGTCTCAGACGAGGGGCGGGCCTTTACAGTAATCAGTGAAGTTCGTAGACACAATGAGCCCCGACTGTCGAAACCAAAAGGAACTGGAGCGCAGATAAAAGGCTTGGACAGCATAGGGTGTAATTTCCTCTGGGCAATAAGCGCTCCCTAAAGGTTTGTGTGCAAATGGGGTTTTTTTTCCTGTAATTTCCCCACATAATAATGGAGATCTCGATTGAATTAACTGTCATTAATTTTATATAATACACTGGAACAGATCATAGTACCATACATGTAGAGTTCAAGCGAATTGAAATAATGTTTGTAACTTTCTTGTAATGTATTTGTTTTCTTGACCCAAGGTTGCCCTGCAATGTTCCTAACGTTATTGTGTAGGACATGTTGAGGTTTTACTGTGTGAAAAAAATGCGGATGCAGGTATTAAAAGATGACCAGAAGACTTCATGTCAATATTCTGAATCCAAAGATATTTAATTTATGGTCAACATTTTAGAGGCTGGAGCCAAACAACAAGCGTATGTAGTAATCTGTTCCCGGTAATAAACTGTGACAAGTTTTCTCTGAGTTTGTGGAAAAAGAAATCAAAGGATTTTGGATATATTTGCACAAAATGAAGCTATGAAGTCAACTCATTTGAACTACTTTATATACTGTGGGATAGACTGCTGGTTTTTCATGAGCTCAGAAAAAAACAGGTCTGTTTTCAGCTTTGCAACAGTGTGTTTTCCAACCAATCTAACAAGGGTTTCAAAGAGTTTATTTAGGTTCAGATGGAGACGATTCTGAAACTCAACCCATAAAGGAAACGCTTTATCCTTCTGTTCATCACAAACATACAAAAGCAACACATATGGAAATCATGGTTTGGTGGACGAGAACAGGATGAAAAACTGTTGCACAAATGTGATGTAACAGAACATAAGAACAAGACCAGATTCTAGTTCAACTTCAACACCAGAAGAGGAGCAAAGAATGACATTTGTCAAAAAAAGAAGCATTTCAGTTCAGACCAAGATTATTATCGTTAACGAAAACTAACAAAATGACAAATCGTTAACTGAAATAAATAAAAACTAGAATTAAAAGAAAAAAAAAACATAACTAACTGAAACTGTATTGTGTGTTTACAAAACTAACTAAAACGTATAAAAATTATGGATAAAATTCCCTTCATTTTTGTCTTTGTCAATGTCAGATTGATATGAAAGCAATTTATTTTGCTCTAGCTATTTTATGTAGTGGCACCATACTTCAGCATTCGTCACTTGTGTTCACTTGTGGTTTCCAGTCGTCTTCTGGTCCCCACTCTACCTGGAAACATGGAGACTAAAGTTGGGAGAAAGCAGCAGAGTCCTGTCTGGGATTTATTTGAATATGACGACAGAGAAGAAGAGAAAAGATATAAAAAAAAAACAAAATTAATACTAAAACTAAGCATTTAGAAAAAAATGAAAACTAATAAAAACTAGCAAACCTGCTTAAAAAATGAATTTAAATGAACTGAAAGAGAGAAAAAAAAGTCAAAATTAAATAAAACTGAACTATAATGAAAAATCCAAAACTATTCTAACCTTGGTTCGGACCAGACCTCATACTCATGACACAACACTCACACACACCTCCATCCTCAGCGTTTCCTTGACGACACACCCATTCTTACCTCGTCCTGAGCATAGTTGTGCAACCTCCTGGGAGGTTACCGTGGCAACCAGTAGGTCAGGACCCTGGCGTGTGCCATGGATGAGCGTCTGCTGGGCCCACGCTGTGTGATAAAGTGTGACGTACGTGTGTGTGTAGTGGTGTTCACACACAGAAGGCTGTTAGTGATCAAACAACTGTCAGACAGCTGTGTCTGTGTATGCACACACACACACACACACACACACACACACACACACAGATGTCTGTCATGTTGAACCTGGTTCCCATTGCTTTGGGTGGAAATGCAGACCTCCAGTTGGACGTTCCCCAAATGAAACAGTGCAGAGGACACACATGTACAGCGGTGTGTGTGTGTGTGTGTGTGTGAGAGAGAGTGAATGTACGTGAACCACAGACAGATGAAACAGAAGCTCAGTCTGCTCATCCAGCCTCACCTTTCTGCTGTTTCCATCAGAAACATAAGATCATAAGATTCATCTGTTGTTAAGTTGATGACTTTTCATTCGTTCATTTCATTTATTTCAAGTGATTAAGTATTTTACAACATAGATGAGCTGTATGTGATAATGCAAATACATTCAACAGGAATACATGCAAGTTCAATATTTCAGATTAATTCACTTATGCTGGAAAAGGAGTGGGAAGAAGAAAACTGATTTAATCCCACCCCCGTTAGGGCGTCTCAAAAATCACTTTTCTCTTCAGATCACGGTGTTATTTAAACCAGTTCATCTCCAACATGAAAATAGCCCCCCCCCCTCAAAAAAAAAATTTCAGCAAAATCTGTCAACGTTTGACCCCCCCCCCCCCCCCCAACCGCAAAGTATGAAGGGCCCATAAAAAAAAACACCAAAAACACTCATTTTAACCCAGAAAGTCACATGAGTTCTTAAGTGTGCACAAATAGCTTTTTGTGGTTTTTACAGCGTCCCTGTAATATCAGCTTCATAGGTTATTGTATCTGGTGATATATAAGTGAAAATAAGGTGAGTTTAAGATAAAATAACTCAGTTATAGGCTAAAAACTTGAAATAGAAAGAAGTTCAGAACAGTAAATCTAGTTGAACACAGTGTCTGTTTTCTAAACCCTCTTTTCAGCAAAATACAGGTTTGAGTTGCAGACAAATAGAGCCGAACACTTCAATAATAAGGCTAAATACAAGATCTAAGGCTGCATAAATCACAGACTTTTAATGATGACATGGTTCTGATAATCTGGACATACTTTTATACATGTGCATTTCACAGTTTATTCAGATATTACTCTCTCTATAGTTTCTCTTCCATTTCATTCTTGAGAAACTCTGGTAGTTTGATCCTGTGGGAACCATGTTCCCTCTGTGGGCTCCATCCATGGATGCATTGGCACCATCTGGGATGTCCTTAACACCTCTTTCTGCAGCATCATTAACGACAGACAGCTCCGAGACATTCATTCATTCATTCATTTTCTGAACCCGCTTTATCCTCATGAGGATCACAGGGGTCACTTGGAGCCTATCCCAGCTGCATAGGGGCGAAGGCGGGGTTCACCCTGGACATGTCTCCAGGTCTGAGGGACCAGGTCTATCCACTGCACCACCGTGTCGCCCCAGACAACAGCCCTCATTTGTCTGTACTGTGGCTCTTCCTCCCACTGCTGTGGGGGTGCTTCCAGCCATGCCCCATCCATGCCTAGAAGGTCAAATATCAGCAAGGACTGGACTGGGGTCCCACAAGATCATCCAGGTCAGGCTGTCCATGCAGGAACTTCTGTGTAGGAAAGGTGGGCTTTCCTCTGGTGAATCCTGCAGGTTTGGTTCTTTCCTCTGGTGAATCCTGCAGGTTTGGTTCTTTCCTCTAGTGAATCCTGCAGGTTTGGTTCTTCCCTCTGGTGAATCCTGCAGGTTTGGTTCTTTCCTCTGGTGAATCCTGCAGGTTTGGTTCTTCCCTCTGGTGAATCCTGCAGGTTTGGTTCTTTCCTCTAGTGAATCCTGCAGGTTTGGTTCTTTCCTCTGGTGAATCCTGCAGGTTTGGTTCTTCCCTCTGGTGAATCCTGCAGGTTTGGTTCTTTCCTCTAGTGAATCCTGCAGGTTTGGTTCTTTCCTCTGGTGAATCCTGCAGGTTTGGTTCTTTCCTCTAGTGAATCCTGCAGGTTTGGTTCTTTCCTCTGGTGAATCCTGCAGGTTTGGTTCTTTCCTTTGGTGAATCCTGCAGGTTTGGTTCTTTCCTCTGGTGAATCCTGCAGGTTTGGTTCTTTCCTTTGGTGAATCCTGCAGGTTTGGTTCTTTCCTTTGGTGAATCCTGCAGGTTTGGTTCTTTCCTCTGGTGAATCCTGCAGGTTTGGTTCTTTCTTCTAGTGAATCCTGCAGGTTTGGTTCTTTCTTCTAGTGAATCCTGCAGGTTTGGTTCTTTCCTCTAGTGAATCCTGCAGGTTTGGTTCTTTCCTCTAGTGAATCCTGCAGGTTTGGTTCTTTCTTCTAGTGAATCCTGCAGGTTTGGTTCTTTCTTCTAGTGAATCCTGCAGGTTTGGTTCTTTCCTTTGGTGAATCCTGCAGGTTTGGTTCTTTCCTTTGGTGAATCCTGCAGGTTTGGTTCTTTCCTCTGGTGAATCCTGCAGGTTTGGTTCTTTCCTCTGGTGAATCCTGCAGGTTTGGTTCTTTCTTCTAGTGAATCCTGCAGGTTTGGTTCTTTCTTCTAGTGAATCCTGCAGGTTTGGTTCTTTCCTTTGGTGAATCCTGCAGGTTTGGTTCTTTCCTTTGGTGAATCCTGCAGGTTTGGTTCTTTCCTCTGGTGAATCCTGCAGGTTTGGTTCTTTCTTCTAGTGAATCCTGCAGGTTTGGTTCTTTCCTCTGGTGAATCCTGCAGGTTTGGTTCTTTCCTTTGGTGAATCCTGCAGGTTTGGTTCTTTCCTCTGGTGAATCCTGCAGGTTTGGTTCTTTCTTCTAGTGAATCCTGCAGGTTTGGTTCTTTCCTCTGGTGAATCCTGCAGGTTTGGTTCTTTCCTCTAGTGAATCCTGCAGGTTTGGTTCTTTCCTCTAGTGAATCCTGCAGGTTTGGTTCTTTCTTCTAGTGAATCCTGCAGGTTTGGTTCTTTCTTCTAGTGAATCCTGCAGGTTTGGTTCTTTCCTTTGGTGAATCCTGCAGGTTTGGTTCTTTCTTCTAGTGAATCCTGCAGGTTTGGTTCTTTCCTCTGGTGAATCCTGCAGGTTTGGTTCTTTCCTCTAGTGAATCCTGCAGGTTTGGTTCTTTCTTCTAGTGAATCCTGCAGGTTTGGTTCTTTCCTCTGGTGAATCCTGCAGGTTTGGTTCTTTCTTCTAGTGAATCCTGCAGGTTTGGTTCTTTCCTCTAGTGAATCCTGCAGGTTTGGTTCTTTCCTCTAGTGAATCCTGCAGGTTTGGTTCTTTCCTCTAGTGAATCCTGCAGGTTTGGTTCTTTCTTCTAGTGAATCCTGCAGGTTTGGTTCTTTCTTCTAGTGAATCCTGCAGGTTTGGTTCTTTCCTTTGGTGAATCCTGCAGGTTTGGTTCTTTCTTCTACTGAATCCTGCAGGTTTGGTTCTTTCCTCTAGTGAATCCTGCAGGTTTGGTTCTTTCCTCTAGTGAATCCTGCAGGTTTGGTTCTTTCCTCTAGTGAATCCTGCAGGTTTGGTTCTTTCTTCTACTGAATCCTGCAGGTTTGGTTCTTTCCTCTAGTGAGTCCTGCAGGTTTGGTTCTTTCCTCTAGTGAATCCTGCAGGTTTGGTTCTTTCTTCTACTGAATCCTGCAGGTTTGGTTCTTTCCTTTGGTGAATCCTGCAGGTTTGGTTCTTTCTTCTACTGAATCCTGCAGGTTTGGTTCTTTCTTCTACTGAATCCTGCAGGTTTGGTTCTTTCCTCTAGTGAATCCTGCAGGTTTGGTTCTTTCTTCTACTGAATCCTGCAGGTTTGGTTCTTTCCTCTGGTGAATCCTGCAGGTTTGGGCTTGGCCTGCAGTTGTGTTGCCATGGCTGCTTTGGTTTCTATTGGTACTTGTTTATCAAACAGACTTAGTACCACAGTAGACTCAGTCAGGTACCACATGTGACGCAGTATGGATGTCTGCACTTTAGGCACTTAAGTATCCATTAATCATGGTAATGCATTTGAAAACAGCATTTTATGGCGTTTTTTGATGGGCCCTTCATACTTTGCGGTGGGGGGGGGTGTCAAATGGTGATGGATTTTGCTGAAATTTTTTGGGGGGGCTATTATCATGTTGGAGATGAACTGGTTTAAATAACACCATGATCTGAAGAGAAAAGTGATTTTTGAGACGCCCTACACCGCCATTTTTCATCAATAATTGAACATAATGAAGTTTCAAATACTTACTTCTGTCTTTAAACTTCAAACCAGGACAATGAATAAATCGCCCGATACCAGATTAGAATAAACCCATTCAACAGCATCGACAACAGTAGGGTGGGGGGGCAGCAGCCTCAGCAGAGGAGCCCCCACAGCCCTGTCCCCCGTCACCTCCACCAGCTCTTCTGGGGGAATCCCAGAGCGTTCCCAGGCCAGTCCAATACCTCCAGAATGTTCTGGGTCGGCCTCGTGGTCTCCTCCCAGTTGGACATGCCTGAAACACCTCCCCAGGGAGGAGTCCTCACTAGATGAACCACCTGAACTGGCTCCTCTGGACGTGGAGGAGCAGCAGCTCGACTCTGAGTCCCTCCTCACCCTTCCCTCACCCTCATCCTCCTCCTGTCTCTAAGGCTGAGCCCACCCACCCTGCGCAGGAAACTCATTTCAGCCACTTGTACTCGCGACAATGTTCTTTTGTTGATGGTTCAAACCCTGCTCCGTCCCAGTCACACCACTGTAGACTGAATGAATATTGGATTCAGTTTAAAGCGCTCTGGGTTCCTACAAAAGCATCATATAAATCCAATCCATTATTATTAGCATCATTACTTCACACCAAAGTTCTAATAGTTTTGGATTTTTCATTATAGTTTAGTTTTATTTAGTTTGGACTTTTTTCTCTAATTCAGTTAATTTTAATTCGTTTTTTGAGCAGGTTTGTTAGTTTTTATTAGTTTTCATTTTTCTATAAATGCTTAGTTTTAGTATTGATTTTAGTTTTTTCGTATCTTTTACCTTCTTTGCCGTCGTATTCACATAAATCTCAGACAGAACTCTGAATTCTCCCAATTCCATGTTTCCAGATAGAGAAGACCAGAAGACGACCATAAACCACAAGTGATGAGAAGTGACGGACCGTGAAGTGTCATATGATGCCGCTAGGTAAAATTGCTAGAGCGAAATAAATTGATTTCATATCAATCTGACATTGACAAAGATGAAAACAAAAGCAATTTTATCCATAATTTTTATATGTTTTAGTTAGTTTTGTAAGCACACAATACAGTTTCAGTTAGTTACCGTTTTTTCTTTTAATTCTAGTTTTTATTTATTTCAGTAAACAAAAATGTTTTTTTCAATTCCAGTTTTCGTCATTTTGTTAGTTTTTGTTAATGATAATGATCTTGCTTCACAGTAGGTGAAGCAAGATCTGCACTAGAGCCCGATCGATATCGGATTTTTGGGGCCGATACTGATATTGGGGGCTAAAAAAAAGCTGATATCCAATATATTGGCTGATATCCGATATTGGCCGATAACCGATATATTGGCTGATATATGAAATAAGAACACTGATCTACACAGGATATAATAATCTTCTCAGATAATTGTGGACAAGTGGATTAACAGTTGCATAAATCTTTGTTTATCTCACAAAGATAATTTACACAACTTTCAAATGCAAACTATGCGATCACAAAAACAATTAGAGCAAAAATTATGACTGAGCACAAAATTCTGTTTTCTCTCACAAATGTGGATGTGTCTGCCTCACAGCATTACAACTTCCCATGTGGACTAAGGACTAAACTGAGCATGTGCAGAGTGAATTAGGTGAGTCCTAAGTTGTTCCTGATTGGAGCAACTGCAGTCATTACAACTGACCTGTGTTACAACTGTCCCCAGTCTCCCCTACAATATTAACACCCAGGCCTGCTGGCAGAATGAAACTGTGAGGGAGACAGGAAGTGCACGGACATGGAGGTGTGTGGGGGGGTGAATACTTCATAAGATGGGGCGGGGGGGTCCATGATTTTCGGAGTGGGGGGTTTAGCGGTCCATCCTTGTCAGAACTCACAGCAGCGTCCCGTGATGTTCGTTAGTGGTGGTGGTGGTGGGGGGATTAGCAGTCCATCCTTGTCCGTGCGAGTCGGAGGTGGGGAGGATAATGTGATTGTGTGTGTGTGGGGGTGGTAGCGTCATTGTCCGAGCAGGAGTGAAAGTGAAACTAACTCGCTTTACTGTTCCTCTAACTCTCCGGGCAGCGCACACACACACACACACACACACACACACACACACACACACACACACACACACACACAGGAGCAGTGAGCAACAGAATCTCCGCACAGCAAAAAGTTAATACATCGGCTACATATTGGCCAATGTTAATTAATCAGTGAAACGCTATAATCGGCCTGATTAATCAGCTGGTTAATCGGTCGGGCTCTACTTTGCACACGTGAACCCTGATTAAATGTGCATCATATGAGATCAGTTTATTCATTTTGAGTTGAACGATTCAAACCTGTGTCCTCATAACCACATCTACTGACTCACAATATTGTGTAAAAACAGAACCAAGGCTCCTGTAGTCCAACAGCATATTTAAAGACATTAATTAACATTCGTTTGATCATTCAAGGTCAAAGGTCATGGCAGCAAATGAGTGTCTATATATGACTTCCGATCTATTTCTACAAGTAATTATATCAATACCTTCAACTGTTTTTAAGTTATAGCATTTAAAAATGTGTCCCATTATAAACCAAAATCAAATTATCAAGTCATACTGAGCAACGGTTTCGGAGTAGAAGATTCTTGAAAAACTGTTTATGGACAGACAGACGACAGCTGATCCCAGTAGTCCATCAGACCTTCAGGCTGTTGAACTAAAAACTGGTTTAAATACAAATAAGGGCAAAGATGGAGGCAGATACCATTAAAAGTACAAATGCCCCAGCCGTCATTATATGTACTGTAAGAAATGATGATGAATAATTCTACTGCAGGCTTAAACAAAGATTTACTGGGAAGAAAGTGAGGGTGAAAAGCCACCCAGCCTCAGAGTTTATGAGCTGTTTCTGCCAGTTTAACACTGGGATGGGCTGTTTCTGCCAGTTTAACACTGGGATGGGCTGTTTCTGCCAGTTTAACACTGGGAATGAGAGAGTGATCATCCAAAGGACAGACGAGCAGAGGAAGGACTGATGAAATACTGAGCAACCATCAGAGCGTCCCAGCAGTGTGTGTGTGTGTGTGTGTGTGTGTGTGTAGGTCTGTGTGTGTGTGTGAGGATGCTCCAGGCTCACATGTGAAAACAATCGTCTCCCAGTGAAGGTTCGACTGACTCCACCATGTTACATTAACATGAAGATAAATGGAGCAATTAGAAGGTTTCACAACACACTAACAGACTGCTACTTGTCCTCAGTGTGTGTGTGTGTGTGTGTGTGTGTGTCCTCCACATCTGTGGATATTTATCACATCACCAAGAAGTGGAAAGAGAGATGAGTACGATGGAGAAAGAGAAAGAGGAATTAAATCAGAGTGATTGTGTTCTTTCAGTCGACCATGACTGGCGTTAGGACTAAAGGGACAATGTCGGAATTATCACCTCCTGGTCCTATGAGTCCACCAACAAGTCCACCTCTGTCCACCTCTGTCCACCTCTGTCCACCTCTGTCCACTTCTGTCCATGTCACACAGGGCCAGCACATATCCGCTGTTACACCATCTCTATTTATCTTACAAAGCACAGCTAGGACAAAGGTAGGGGGTTTTATGATTTGTCATCAAAGCCAGTTCAGACCTCCATGGGTCCTCCTACCGTCTACAAAATAGAACCTTTTTCTTTGAACCCCACAAGGCCGTAGGTTATCAATAATGTACACGAAGCATCCCAGCAAACAAAAGTCAGTCTATAGGCCCAATCCCAATTCACCCCTTGGCCCCTCCCCCTTGGCCCTCCCCCTTAGCCCTACCCCTCCATTTTGTCCCTTGGCCCTTGCACTCCGCACTAACAGGCCAAACAGCCCCTCCCCCTTAACCCTTCTCCTCCAACTCATCGAGAATCAGGACACCCCTTGGCCCCTCCCCCTTAGCCCTACCCCTCCATTTTGTGCGTTTACATGAAGGGGTAGGGGTGTCCCGATTCTTGATGAGTCGAAGGGGAGGGGCTAAGGGGGAGGGGCTGTTTGGTCCTCGAACTGAGATTTTCCAGGACCACACGACAGAGGGGTAGGAGAAATTTCCCATAATTCAGTTCCAATCATGGGTCAGATGGAGGTAAACAGACAAAAAGAGCAGCAGTGACCAAAGAAACGCACAAATGTACCGATTTACTAAACAACTGAATCATTCGATCGTCTGTTTAATGCTGTTTTAATGTGTTATAGATCGCATTTCTGTGCTTTATAGTGGATAGACGTACAAAGATGTCCAAAGATGACGGTTCCAGCTGCTGACTGCGTGGGAAACAACGTTCTAATAGTTTTGGATTTTTCATTATAGTTTAGTTTTATGTAGTTTTGAGTTTTTTTTTCTCTAATTCAGTTAGTTTTAATTCATTTTTAGAGCAGGTTTGCTAGTTTTTATTAGTTTTCTTTTTTTTTTCTAAATGCTTAGTTTTAGTTTAGTTTTAGTATTAATTTTAGTTTAGTCATTTCTTTTCTCTTCTTCTCCATTGTATTCAAATAAATCCCAGACGGGACTCTGCTGCTTTCTCCCAACTTTAGTCTCCATGTTTCCAGGTAGAGTGGGGACCAGAAGACGACTGGAAACCACAAGCGAACACAAGTGACGGAGCAAAAAGTGTCGTATGGTGACAGCAGAGAAAATTGCTTGAGTGAAATAAATTGATTTCGTATCAATCTGACGTTGACAAAGATGAAAACGAAGGGAATTTTATCCATAATTTTTATCCGTTTTAGTCAGTTTTGTAAACACACAATACAGTTTCAGTTATAATTTTTTTTCTTTTAATTATATTTTTTATTTATTTCAGTTAACGAAAATGTTTTTTCAATTCTAATTTTCGTCATTTCATTAGTTTTTGTTGATGATAATAACCTTGGTGGGGAATTCTGTCACAAACAAAGTTAGAACATCTGTTTATAGTGATGTCGATGACTGATGATGACGGAACAGGTCTGGAGGGGTTGGACTAGAAAGGTTATTATTGTTATTAATTATATAAGGAGAAGGGGTGGTGTTTATAAGTTGTACTTCTTCTCACTCCTTTTCGACTGTGTGTTATGTCTTATGTTTAAGTGTTTTGTTTATTTATTTTCTTCTGGTTTGACATTCATATTGGAAATAAATACATCAATCAATCAGAGGTCTGGAAGAGTTGGACCATTTCATAGGGAATGTTTACACTACTCTTTGCAACTCTGTTTAAAGGGGTAGTGCCAAGGGGGAGGGGCCAAAGGGTGAAATGGGATTGGGCCATAATGTAAGAGGAAGTTATGTGGAAAAAGGAATAGACAACATTTCATTTTTAATGTTGCTAAGTTTATGATCCTTTTCAGTGTTTGCTTTGTTGTTTGTGCTCAACAGTAACAGTAAAACTGATGGACGGAGCAGACGGACAGGAGTCCTGCTGTCTGTGAAGATGAAGATGAAGGCAACAAAAGAGGTAAAAGCACTACGGCAGGGTGTCAAACTCATTTTAGTTCAGTTCCACATTCAGCTAAATCTGATCTGCAGTGGGCCGAACCAGTAAAATACTAACAGAATAATATAAAAATAATGTCAACTCCAAACTTTTCTCAATGTTTTACAGTGAAAAAAATAAAATTACATGATGAAAATGTTTGCATCTACAAACTGTCCTTTCAAACAATGTGAATAACATGAACAAACTGAAAAAAATAAGTGTAATTTTAACAATATTCTGCCTTGGTTTATCATTTACACGTGTACATTATAACTTCCAGATCACAGTGGATCTACAAACACACAAAACATTTAATAACAGACAGAATATTATTAAAACTGCACTTTTCTTAAGACATTTCAGGTTGTTCACATTTTTTCAGGTTGTTCAGAGTTTTTGTGAAATTATACTTTGTTTTAGTATAAATACATGAAAACATTTACGTTTACAGAGAGACAAATTTGGAGTTGTGAGTATTTATAGGTTATTATGAGATTGAATTGGTCTGAATGTGGAACCTGAACTGAAATGATTGTTCATATCTTCAGTGTAATTTTTGCATTTCACAAATTTATCCCATGGGCTGCTCTGGACCCTTTGGCCCGGGACGCAGGTTTGAAACCTGTGATCTATGGGAACGATTATTTTTTCTAAAACACGTTATGTGATGTCTGTCGTTACCAAGGTTATTATCGTTAACGAAAACTAACAAAATGACGAAAACTGCAATTGAAAAAACATTTTCGTTAACTGAAATAAATAAAAACTATAATTAAAAGAAAAAAAAAAGAAAACTAACTGAAACTGTACTGTGTGTTTACAAAACTAACGAAAATATATAAAAATTATGGATAAAATTCCCTTCGTTTTCATCTTTGTCAATGTCGGATTGATATGAAAGCGATTAGCAATTTTAGCTAGCAGCACCATACGACACTTGACGGTGCGTCACTTGTGGTTTCCAGTCGTCTTCTGGTCCCCACTCTACCTGGAAACATGGAGACTAAAGTTGGGAGAAAGCAGCAGAGTCCTGTCTGGGATTTATTTGAATACGACGAAAGAGAAGAAGAGAAAAGAGACGACTAAACTAAAATTAATACTAAAACTAAACTAAAACTAAGCGTTTAGAAAAAAATGAAAACTAATAAAATCTAGCAAACCTGCTCTAAAAACAAATGAAAACTAACTGAATTAGAGAAAAAAAGTCAAAACTAAATAAAACTAAACTAGGATGACAAATCTAAAAATATTAAAACCTTGGTCGTTACAGAGGACACACGTGTGTTGGAAGGGTGACTGTGTTTTCGTCCTAATAGTCGACATGAAACTATTAAAAACAATGTGGTAGCAACAGTCAAACACATCACATCAAAAAATGAAAAACAGAACTAAACTGCATAGTGGGGATTTTAATGAATTACAAAAATTCAGGAACAACGTAGAGTCATCACTGGATAGAAAGTTAAATAAGGATTGTAACTTTTGACCTTGTGGAAGTTTTAGATCCAAACATTTGGAGAAAATATGGGAAGTCAAATTAAAACAGAGACAAAAAGCCGCATGAAAAGCTGCTGCTCGTAAAGGAAT